>NC_142282.1:69240188-69387688 GCF_052056855.1 Sturnus vulgaris
CCTGGGATGGGATGGGATGGGATGGGATGGGATCCCTGGGATGAGATGCGATCCCAGGGATGGGATCCCTGGAATGAGATGTGATCCCTGGGATGGGACGGGATGGGATGGGATGGGATCCCTGGGATGGGCGGGGATCCCTGGGATGGGATGGGATGGGATGGGATCCTTGGGATGGGATGGGATGGGATCCCTGGGTTGGGATGGGATCCATGGGATGGGATGGGATGGGATGGGATGGGATCCCTGAGATTGGATGGGATCCCGGGGTTTGGATACCTATGATGGGATGGGATTCCTGGGATGGGATCCCTGCGATGGGATGGGATCCCTGCGATTGGATGGGATGGGATGGTATCCCTGGGATGGGATCCCTGGGATGGGATGGGATGGGATCCCTGGGATGGGATGGGATGCGATCCCTGGGATGAGATGGGTTGGGATGGGATCCCTGGGATGGGATGGGATGGGATGAGATGGGATCCCTGGGATGGGATGGGATCCCTGAGATGGGATGGGATCCCTGGGATGGGATCCCTGGGATGGGATGGGATCCCTGGTATGGGATGGGATCCCTTGAATGGGATGGGATCCCTGGGATGGGATCCCTGGGATGGGATGGGATGTGATGGATGGGATGGGATGGATTCCCTGGGATGGAATGGGATCCTTGGGATCAGATGGGATGGGATGGGATGGGATCCCTGGGTTGGGATGGGATCCATGGGATGGGATGGGATGGGATCCCTGAGATTGGATGGGATCCCTGGGATTGGATCCCTGCGATGGGATGGGATCCCTGGGATGGGATCCCTGCGATGGGATGGGATGGGATGGTATCCCTGGAATGGGATCCCTGGGATGGGATGGGATGGGATGGAATGGGATGGGATGGGATCCCTGGGATGGGATGCGATCCCTGGGATGAGATGGGATGGGATGGGATCCCTGGGATGGGATGGGATGGGATGGGATGGGATGGGATGGGATGGGATCCCTTGAATGGGATGGGATGGGATTCCTGGGATGGGATCGGATGGGATGGGATCCCTGCGATGGGATCCCTGGGATGGGGTGGGATGCCTCGGATAGGATAGGATCCCTGCGATGGGTTCGGATCCCTGGGGTGGCATCCCTGGGATGGGTTGTGATCCCTGGGATGGGATCCCTGGGATGGGATGGGATCCCTGGGATGGGATGGGATCCCTTGAATGGGATGGGATGGGATTCCAGGGATGGGAATGGATGGGATGGGATGGGATGGGATCCCTGGGATGGGATGAGATCCCGGGGATGGGATCCTTCGGATTGGATCCCTCAGATGGGATCCTTCGGATTGGATGCCTCAGATGGGATGGGATGGGATGGGATCCCTGGGATGGGATCCCTGGGATAGGATGGTATCCCTGGGATGGGATGGGATCCCTGCTGTGGGATAGGATCGCTGGTATTGGATCCCTAAGGTGGGATCCGATCCCTGGGATGGGTTGGGATGGGATGGAACCCTGGGATGGGATGGGATGGGATCGCATGGGATCGCATGGGATGGCATGGGATCGCATGGGATGGCATGGGATCCCTGGGATGGGATCTCTGGGATGGGATGGGATCCATGGGATGGGATGGGTTGGGATGGGATGGGAACCCTGGGGTGCCATGGGATGGGATGGGATGGGATGGGATGGGATGGGATGGGATCCCTGCGATGAGATGGGATGGGATTGGATGCCTGGGATTGGATGGGATGGGATCCCTGGGTTGGGATCCCTGGAATGTGATCCCTCGTATGTGGTGGGATCCCTGGGATGGGTTGGAATTCCTGGGATGGGATCCCTGGGATGGGATGGGATACTGGGATGGGATCCCTGGGATTGATGGGATGGGATGGGATGGGATGGGATGGGATGGGATCCCTGGGATGGGATGGGATGAGATCCCTGGGATAGGATGGGATCCCAGGGTTGGGATCGGATCCCTGGGATGGGATTCCTGGGATGGGATGCGATCCCTGGGATGGGATCCCTGGAATGAGATGTGATCCCTGGGATGGGACGGGATGGGATGGGATGGGATCCCTGGTATGCGCGGGGATCCCTGGGATGGGATGGGATGGGATGGGTTGGGATCCTTGGGATGGGATGGGATGGGATCCCTGGGTCGGGATGGGATCCATGGGATGGGATGGGATGGGATGGGATCCCTGAGATTGGATGGGATCCCGGGGATGGGATACCTGTGATGGGATGGGATTCCTGGGATGGGATCCCTGCGATGGGATGGGATCCCTGCGATTGGATGGGATGGGATGGTATCCATTGGATGGGATCCCTGGGATGGGATGGGATGGGATCCCTGGGATGGGATGTGATCCCTGGGATGAGATGGGTTGGGATGGGATCCCTGGGATGGGATAGGATGGGATGAGATGGGATCCCTGGGATGGGATGGGATGGGATCCCTGAGATGGGATGGGATGGGATGGAATGGGATGGGATGGGATCCCTGGGATGGGATGGGATGGGATGGGATGGGATGGAATGGGATGGGATGGGATCCCTGGGATGGGATGAATTCCCTGGGATGGGATGGGATCCCTGGGATGGGATCCCTGGGATGGGATGGGATCCCTGGTATGGGATGGGATCCCTTGAATGGGATGGGATGGGATCCCTGGGATGGGATCCCTGGGATGGGATGGGATGTGATGGATGGGATGGGATGGGATGGGATGGGATGGGATGGGATCCCTGGGATGGAATGGGATCCTTGGGATGGGATGGGATGGGATGGGATCCCTGGGTTGGGATGGGATCCATGGGATGGGATGGGATGGGATCCCTGAGATTGGATGGGATCCCTGGGATTGGATCCCTGCGATGGGATGGGATCCCTGGGATGGGATCCCTGGGATGGGATGGGATGGAATGGGATGGGATGGGATCCCTGGGATGGGATGAATTCCCTGGGATGGGATGGGATCCCTGGGATGGGATGGGAACCCTGGGATGGGATCACTGCGATGGGATGGGATCCCTGCGATGGGATGGGATGGTATCCCTGGGATGGGATCCCTGGGATGGGATGGGATGGGATGGGATGGGATCCCTGGGATGGGATGGGATGGGATGGGATCCCTGCGATGGGATCCCTGGGATGGGATGGGATCCATGGGATGGGATCGGATGGGATGGGATGGGATCCCTGCGATGGGATCCCTGGGATGGGATGGGATCCCTGGGATGGGATGTGATCCCTGGGATGGGATCCTTGGGATTGGGATCCCTGCGATGGGATGGGATGGGATGGGATCCCTGGGATGGGATGCGATCCCTGGGATGAGATGGGATGGGATGGGATCCCTGGGATGGGATGGGCTGGGATGGGATGGGATCCCTGGGATGGGATGGGATCCCTGGGATGGGATCCCTGGAATGAGATGTGATCCCTGGAATCGGATGGGATGGGATGGGATGGGAAGGGACCCCTGGGATGGGATGGGATGCGATGGGATGGGATCCGTGGGAAGGGATGAGATGGTATGGGATGGGTTTTGGTCCCTGGGATGGGATGGTATCCCTGGGATGGGATGGGATGGGATGGGATGGGATGGGATCAGTGGGATGGGATGGGATGGGATGGGACCCATGGGATGGGATGCCTGGGATGGGATGGGATGGGATCCCTGGGATAGGATGGGATCCCAGGGTTGGGATCGGATCCCGGGGATGGGATCCCTGGGATGGGATGTGATCCCTGGGATGGGATCCTTCGGATTGGATCCCTCAGATGGGATCCTTCGGATTGGATCCCTCAGATGGGATGGGATGGGATGGGATCCCTGAGATGGGATCCCTGGGATAGGATGGGATCCCTGGGATGGGAGCCATGGAATGGGATGACATCCCTGGGATGGGATGGGATCCCTGGTATGGGATAGGATCGCTGGTATTGGATCCCTGGGATGGGATCGGATACCTGGGATGGGATGGATTGGGATGGGATGGGAACACTGGGATGGGATGGGATCGCATGGGATGGCATGGGATCCCTGGGATGGGATCCATGGGATGGGATGGGATCCATGGGATGGGATGGGATGGGTTGGGATGGGATGGGAACCCTGGGATGCTATGGGATGGGATGGGATGGGATGGGATGGGATGGGATGGGATGGGATCCCTGCGATGAGATGGGATGGGATTGGATGCCTGGGATTGGATGGGATGGGATCCCTGGGTTGGGATCCCTGGAATGTGATCCCTCGTATGGGGTGGGATCCCTGGGATGGGATGGAATTCCTGGGATGGGATCCCTGGGATGGGATGGGATACTGGGATGGGATCCCTGGGATTGATGGGATGGGATCGGATGGGATGGGATGGGATGGGATGGGATGGGATGGGATCCCTGGGATGGGAGGGGATCCCTGGGATGGGATGGGATCCGATGGGATGGGATGGGATGGGAAGGGGTGGGATGGGATGCGTTGGGATGGGATGGGATGGGATCCATGGGATGGAATGGGATGGGATGGGATGGGATGGGATGGGATAGGATGGGATGGGATGGAATGGGATGAGATGGGATGGGTTGGGATGGGATCCCTGGGATGGGATGGGATGGGATCCCTGAGATGGGATAGGGGCCCTGGGATGGGATCACTGGTATGGGATGGGATGGGATGGGATGGGATGGGATGGGATGGGATGGAATGGGATGGGATGGGATCCCTGGGATGGGATGGATTCCCTGGGATGGGATGGGATGGGATGGGATGGGATGGGATCCCTGGGATGGGATCCCTGGGATGGGATGGGATCCCTGGGATGGGATGTGATCCCTTGAATGGGATGGGATGGGATTCCTGGGATAGGATGGGATCCCTGCGATGGGATCGGATCCCTGGGGTGGCATCCCTGGGATGGGTTGTGATCCCTGGGATGGGATCCCTGGGATGGGATGGGATCCCTGGTATGGGATGGGATCCCTTGAATGGGATGGGATGGGATCCCTGGGATGGGATCCCTGGGATGGGATGGGATCCGATGGGATGGGATGGGATGGGATGGGATGGGATGGATGGGATGGATGGGATGGGATGGGATGGGATGGGATGGGATGGAATGGGATGGGATCATTGGGATGGGATGGGATGGGATGGGATGGGATCCCTGTGTTGGGATGGGATCCATGGGATGGGATGGGATGGGATGGGATCCCTGAGATTGGATGGGATCCCTGGGATTGGATCCCTGCGATGGGATGGGATGGGATTGGATGCCTTGGATGGGATGGGATGGTATCCCTGGGATGGGATCCCTGGGATGGGATGGGATGAGATCCCTGGGATGGGATGGGATGCGATCCCTGGGATGCGATGGGTTGGGATGGGATCCCTGGGATGGGATGGGATCCCTGAGAGGGGATGGGATCCCTCGGATGGGATCCCTGGGATGGGATGGGATCCCTGGGATGGGATGGGATCCCTTGAATGGGATGGGATGGGATCCCTGGGATGGGATGGGATCCCTGGGATGGGATCCCTGGAATGAGATGTGATCCCTGGAATCGGATGGGATGGGATGGGATGGGATGGGATCCCTGGGATGGGATGCCTGGGATGGGATGGGATCCCTGGGATAGGATGGGATCCCAGGGTTGGGATCGGATCCCGGGGATGGGATTCCTGGGATGGGAATGGATGGGATGGGATGGGATGGGATGGGATGGGATCCCTGGGATGGGATGGGATACTGGGATGGGATCCCTGGGATTGATGGGATGGGATGGGATGGGATGGGATCCCTGGGATGGGATGGGATGAGATCCCTGGGATAGGATGGGATCCCAGGGTTGGGATCCCTGGAATGAGATGTGATCCCTGGGATGGGACGGGATGGGATGGGATGGGATCCCTGGGATGGGCGGGGATCCCTGGGATGGGATGGGATGGGATCCTTGGGATGGGATGGGATGGGATCCCTGGGTTGGTATGGGATCCATGGGCTGGGATGGGATGGGATGGGATCCCTGAGATTGGATGGGATCCCTGGGATTGGATACCTGTGATGGGATGGGATCCCTGGGATGGGATCCCTGGGATGGGATCCCTGGGATGGGATGTGATCCCTTGAATGGGATGGGATTCCTGGGATGGGATGGGATGGGATGGGATCCCTGCGATGGGATCCCTGGGATGGGATGGGATCCATGGGATGGGATCGGATGGGATGGGATCCCTGCGATGGGATCACTGGGATGGGATGGGTTCCTTGGGATGGGATGTGATCCCTGGGATGGCATCCTTGGGATTGGGATCCCTGCGATGGGATGGGATGGGATGGGATGGGATGGGATGGGATCCCTGGGATAGGATGGGATCCCTGCGATGGGATCGGATCCCTGGGGTGGCATCCCTGGGATGGGTTGTGATCCCTGGGATGGGATCCCTGGGATGGGATGGGATCCCTGGTATGGGATGGGATCCCTTGAATGGGATGGGATGGGATCCCTGGGATGGGATCCCTGGGATGGGATGGGATGTGATGGGATCCCTGGGATGGGATGGGATGGGATGGGATGGATGGGATGGGATGGGATGGGATGGGATGGAATGGGATCCTTGGGATGGGATGGGATGGGATGGGATCCCTCGGTTGGGATGGGATCCATGGGATGGGATGGGATGGGATCCCTGAGATTGGATGGGATCCCTGGGATTGGATCCCTGCGATGGGATGGGATCCCTGGGATGGGATCCCTGCGATGGGATGGGATGGGATTGTATCCCTGGAATGGGATCCCTGGGATGGGCTGGGATGGGATGGGATGGGATCCCTGGGATGGGATGCGATCCCTGGGATGAGATGGGATGGGATGGGATCCCTGGGATGGGATGGGATGGGATGGGATGGGATGGGATCCCTGGGATGGGATCCCTGGAATGAGATGTGATCCCTGGGATGGGACGGGATGGGATGGGATGGGATCCCTGGGATGGGCGGGGATCCCTGGGATGGGATGGGACGGGATGGGATGGGATGGGTTGGGATCCTTGGGATGGGATGGGATGGGATGGGATCCCTGGGTTGGGATGGGATCCATGGGATGGGATGGGATGGGATGGGATCCCTGAGATTGGATGGGATCCCGGGGATGGGATACCTGTGATGGGATGGGATTCCTGGGATGGGATCCCTGCGATGGGATGGGATCCCTGCGATTGGATGGGATGGGATGGTATCCATTGGATGGGATCCCTGGGATGGGATGCGATCCCTGGGATGAGATGGGTTGGGATGGGATCCCTGGGATGGGATGGGATCGGATGAGATGGGATCCCTGGGATGGGATGGGATGGGATGGGATCCCTGAGATGGGATGGGATCCCTGGGATGGGATCACTGGTATGTGATGGGATGGGATGGAATGGGATGGGATCCCTGGGATGGGATGGGATGGAATGGGATGGGATGGGATCCCTGGGATGGGATGAATTCCCTGGGATGGGATGGGATCCCTGGGATGGGATGGGAACCCTGGGATGGGATCACTGCGATGGGATGGGATCCCTGCGATGGGATGGGATGGGATGGTATCCCTGGGATGGGATCCCTGGGATGGGATGGGATGGGATGGGATGGGATGGGATGGGATCCCTGGGATGGGATGGGATGGGATGGGATGGGATGGGATGGGATGGGATCCCTGCGATGGGATCCCTGGGATGGGATGGGATCCATGGGATGGGATCGGATGGGATGGGATGGGATCCCTGCGATGGGATCCCTGGGATGGGATGGGATCCCTGGGATGGGATGTGATCCCTGGGATGGGATACTTGGGATTGGGATCCCTGCGATGGGATGGGATGGGATGGGATGGGATGGGATGGGATGGAATGGGATGGGATGCGATCCCTGGGATGAGATGGGATGGGATGGGATCCCTGGGATGGGATGGGATGGGATCCCTGGGATGGGATGGGATCCCTGGGATGGGATCCCTGGAATGAGATGTGATCCCTGGAATCGGATGGGATGGGATGGGATGGGATGGGATGGGAAGGGACCCCTGGGATGGGATGGGATCCCTTGAATGGGATGGGATGGGATCCCTGGGATGGGATGGGATCCCTGGGATGGGATCCCTGGAATGAGATGTGATCCCTGGAATCAGATGGGATGGGATGGGATGGGATGGGATCCCTGGGATGGGATGCCTGGGATGGGATGGGATCCCTGGGATAGGATGGGATCCCAGGGTTGGGATCGGATCCCGGGGATGGGATTCCTGGGATGGGAATGGATGGGATGGGATGGGATGGGATGGGATGGGATCCCTGGGATGGGATGGGATACTGGGATGGGATCCCTGGGATTGATGGGATGGGATGGGATGGGATGGGATCCCTGGGATGGGATGGGATGAGATCCCTGGGATAGGATGGGATCCCAGGGTTGGGATCCCTGGAATGAGATGTGATCCCTGGGATGGGACGGGATGGGATGGGATGGGATCCCTGGGATGGGCGGGGATCCCTGGGATGGGATGGGATGGGATCCTTGGGATGGGATGGGATGGGATCCCTGGGTTGGTATGGGATCCATGGGCTGGGATGGGATGGGATGGGATCCCTGAGATTGGATGGGATCCCTGGGATTGGATACCTGTGATGGGATGGGATCCCTGGGATGGGATCCCTGGGATGGGATCCCTGGGATGGGATGTGATCCCTTGAATGGGATGGGATTCCTGGGATGGGATGGGATGGGATGGGATCCCTGCGATGGGATCCCTGGGATGGGATGGGATCCATGGGATGGGATCGGATGGGATGGGATCCCTGCGATGGGATCACTGGGATGGGATGGGTTCCTTGGGATGGGATGTGATCCCTGGGATGGCATCCTTGGGATTGGGATCTCTGCGATGGGATGGGATGGGATGGGATGGGATGGGATGGGATGGGATCCCTGGGATAGGATGGGATCCCTGCGATGGGATCGGATCCCTGGGGTGGCATCCCTGGGATGGGTTGTGATCCCTGGGATGGGATCCCTGGGATGGGATGGGATCCCTGGTATGGGATGGGATCCCTTGAATGGGATGGGATGGGATCCCTGGGATGGGATCCCTGGGATGGGATGGGATGTGATGGGATCCCTGGGATGGGATGGGATGGGATGGGATGGATGGGATGGGATGGGATGGGATGGGATGGAATGGGATCCTTGGGATGGGATGGGATGGGATGGGATCCCTGGGTTGGGATGGGATCCATGGGATGGGATGGGATGGGATCCCTGAGATTGGATGGGATCCCTGGGATTGGATCCCTGCGATGGGATGGGATCCCTGGGATGGGATCCCTGCGATGGGATGGGATGGGATTGTATCCCTGGAATGGGATCCCTGGGATGGGCTGGGATGGGATGGGATGGGATCCCTGGGATGGGATGCGATCCCTGGGATGAGATGGGATGGGATGGGATCCCTGGGATGGGATGGGATGGGATGGGATCCCTGGGATGGGATCCCTGGAATGAGATGTGATCCCTGGGATGGGACGGGATGGGATGGGATGGGATCCCTGGGATGGGCGGGGATCCCTGGGATGGGATGGGACGGGATGGGATGGGATGGGTTGGGATCCTTGGGATGGGATGGGATGGGATGGGATCCCTGGGTTGGGATGGGATCCATGGGATGGGATGGGATGGGATGGGATCCCTGAGATTGGATGGGATCCCGGGGATGGGATACCTGTGATGGGATGGGATTCCTGGGATGGGATCCCTGCGATGGGATGGGATCCCTGCGATTGGATGGGATGGGATGGTATCCATTGGATGGGATCCCTGGGATGGGATGCGATCCCTGGGATGAGATGGGTTGGGATGGGATCCCTGGGATGGGATGGGATCGGATGAGATGGGATCCCTGGGATGGGATGGGATGGGATGGGATCCCTGAGATGGGATGGGATCCCTGGGATGGGATCACTGGTATGTGATGGGATGGGATGGAATGGGATGGGATCCCTGGGATGGGATGGGATGGAATGGGATGGGATGGGATCCCTGGGATGGGATGAATTCCCTGGGATGGGATGGGATCCCTGGGATGGGATGGGAACCCTGGGATGGGATCACTGCGATGGGATGGGATCCCTGCGATGGGATGGGATGGGATGGTATCCCTGGGATGGGATCCCTGGGATGGGATGGGATGGGATGGGATGGGATGGGATGGGATGGGATCCCTGGGATGGGATGGGATGGGATGGGATGGGATCCCTGCGATGGGATCCCTGGGATGGGATGGGATCCATGGGATGGGATCGGATGGGATGGGATGGGATCCCTGCGATGGGATCCCTGGGATGGGATGGGATCCCTGGGATGGGATGTGATCCCTGGGATGGGATACTTGGGATTGGGATCCCTGCGATGGGATGGGATGGGATGGGATGGGATGGGATGGGATGGAATGGGATGGGATGCGATCCCTGGGATGAGATGGGATGGGATGGGATCCCTGGGATGGGATGGGATGGGATCCCTGGGATGGGATGGGATCCCTGGGATGGGATCCCTGGAATGAGATGTGATCCCTGGAATCGGATGGGATGGGATGGGATGGGATGGGAAGGGACCCCTGGGATGGGATGGGATGCGATGGGATGGGATCCGTGGGAAGGGATGAGATGGTATGGGATGGGTTTTGGTCCCTGGGATGGGATGGTATCCCTGGGATGGGATGGGATGGGATGGGATCAGTGGGATGGGATGGGATGGGATGGGATCCCTGGGATGGGATGCCTGGGATGGGATGGGATCCCTGGGATAGGATGGGATCCCAGGGTTGGGATCGGATCCCGGGGATGGGATTCCTGGGATGGGAATGGATGGGATGGGATGGGATGGGATGGGATGGGATGGGATCCCTGGGATGGGATGTGATCCCTGGGATGGGATCCTTCGGATTGGATCCCTCAGATGGGATCCTTCGGATTGGATCCCTCAGATGGGATGGGATGGGATGGGATCCCTGGGATGGGATCCCTGGGATAGGATGGGATCCCTGGGATGGGAGCCCTGGGATGGGATGACATCCCTGGGATGGGATGGGATCCCTGGTATGGGATAGGATCGCTGGTATTGGATCCCTGGGATGGGATCGGATACCTGGGATGGGATGGATTGGGATGGGATGGGAACCCTGGGATGGGATGGGATGGGATGGGATGGGATCGCATGGGATGGCATGGGATCGCATGGGATGGCATGGGATCCCTGGGATGGGATCTCTGGGATGGGATGGGATCCATGGGATGGGATGGGATGGGATGGGATGGGATGGGATGGGATGGGATGGGATGGGATCCCTGCGATGAGATGGGATGGGATTGGATGCCTGGGATTGGATGGGATGGGATCCCTGGGTTGGGATCCCTGGAATGTGATCCCTCGTATGGGGTGGGATCCCTGGGATGGGATGGAATTCCTGGGATGGGATCCCTGGGATGGGATGGGAAACTGGGATGGGATCCCTGGGATTGATGGGATGGGATGGGATGGGATGGGATGGGATCCCTGGGATGGGAGGGGATCCCTGGGATGGGATGGGATGAGATCCCTGGGATAGGATGGGATCCGAGGGTTGGGATCGGATCCCTGGGATGGGATTCCTGGGATGGGATGCGATCCCTGGGATGGGATCCCTGGAATGAGATGTGATCCCTGGGATCGGACGGGATGGGATGGGATGGGATCCCTGGGATGGGCGGAGATCCCTGGGATGGGATGGGATGGGATGGGATCCTTGGGATGGGATCCTTGGGATGTGATGGGATGGGATCCCTGGGTTGGGATGGGATCCATGGGCTGGGATGGGATGGGATGGGATCCCTGAGATGGGATGGGATCCCTGGGGTGGGATGGGAAGGGGTGGGATGGGAAGGGGTGGGATGGGATGCGTTGGGATGGGATGGGATGGGATCCATGGGATGGGATGGGATGGAATGGGATCCCTGAGATGGGATGGGATCCCTGGGGTGGGATCACTGGGATGGGATGTCATCCCTTGAATGGGATGGGATGGGATTCCTGGGATGGGATCGGATGGGATGGGATGGGATCCCTGCGATGGGATCCCTGGGATGGGATCCCTGGGATGGGATGAGATCCCTGGGATGGGATCCTTGGGATTGGGATCCCTGCGATGGGATGGGATGCGATGGGATGGGATCCCTGGGATAGGATGGGATCCCTGCCATGGGATCGGATCCCTGGTATGGGATGGGATCCCTTGAATGGGATGGGATGGGGTTCCTTGGATGGGAATCGATGTGATGGGATGGGATGGGATCCCTGGGATGGGATGAGATCCCTGGGATGGGATCCTTCGGATTGGATCCCTCAGATGGGATGGGATGGGATGGGATCCCTGGGATGTGATCCCTGGGATAGGATGGGATCCCTGGGATGGGATGGGATTCCTGGGATGGGAATGGATGGGATGGGATGGGAAGAGATGGGATGGGATGGGATAGGATCCCTGGGATGGGATGAGATCCCTGGGATGGGATCCTTCGGATTGGATCCCTCAGATGGGATCCTTCGGATTGGATCCCTCAGATGGCATGGGATGGGATCCCTGGGATAGGATGGGATCCCTGGGATGGGATGGGTTGGGATGGAATGGGATGAGATGGGATGGGATAGGATGGGATGGGATGGAATGGGATGAGATGGGATGGGATGGGATGGGATCCCTGGGATGGGATGGGATGGGATCCCTGAGATGGGATAGGGGCCCTGGGATGGGATCACTGGTATGGGATGGGATGGGATGGGATGGGATGGGATGGGATGGGATGGAATGGGATGGGATGGGATCCCTGGGATGGGATGGATTCCCTGGGATGGGATGGGATGGGATGGGATGGGATCCCTGGGATGGGATCCCTGGGATGGGATGGGATCCCAGGGATGGGATGTGATCCCTTGAATGGGATGGGATGGGATTCCTGGGATAGAATGGGATCCCTGCGATGGGATCGGATCCCTGGGGTGGCATCCCTGGGATGGGTTGTGATCCCTGGGATGGGATCCCTGGGATGGGATGGGATCCCTGGTATGGGATGGGATCCCTTGAATGGGATGGGATGGGATCCCTGGGATGGGATCCCTGGGATGGGATGGGATGGGATGGGATGGGATGGGATGGGGTGGATGGGATGGATGGGATGGGATGGGATGGGATGGGATGGGATGGGATCCCTGTGTTGGGATGGGATCCATGGGATGGGATGGGATGGGATGGGATCCCTGAGATTGGATGGGATCCGTGGGATTGGATCCCTGCGATGGGATGGGATGGGATTGGATGCCTTGGATTGGATGGGATGGGATCCCTGGGTTGGGATCCCTGGAATGTGATCCCTCGTCTGGGGTGGGATCCCTGGGATGGGATGGAATTCCTGGGATGGGATCCCTGGGTTGGGATGGGACACTTGGATGGGATCCCTAAGATAGGATGGGATCCCAGGGTTGGGATCGGACACAGGGATGGGATTCCTGGGATGGGATGCGATCCCTGGGATGGGATCCCTGGAATGAGATGTGATCCCTGGGATGGAATTGGATGGGATGGGATGGGATCCCTGGGATGGGATGGGATGCGATCCCTGGGATGAGATGGGATGGCATGGGATCCCTGGGATGGGATGGATTCCCTGGGATGGGATGGGATCCCTGGGATGGGATTGGAACCCTGGGATGGGATGTGACCCTTGAATGGGATGGGATAGGATTCCTGGGATGGGATCGGATGGGATGGGATGGCATCCCTGCGATGGGATCCCTGGGATGGGATGGGATCCCTGGGATGGGATGGTATCCCTGGGATGGGATTCCTGGGATGGGATGGGATCCCTGGAATGGGATGTGATCCCTTGAATGGGATGGGATTCCTGGGATGGGATGGGATGGGATGGGATCCCTGCGATGGGATCCCTGGGATGGGATGGGATCCATGGGATGGGATCCGATGGGATGGGATGGGATCCCTGCGATGGGATCCCTGGGATGGGATCCCTGGGATGGGATGGGATGTGATGGGATCCCTGGGAAGGGATGGGATGGGATGGATGGGATGGGATGGGATGGGATGGGATGGGATGGGATGGGATGGAATGGGATCCTTGGGATGGGATGGGATGGGATGGGATCTTTGGGTTGGGATGGGATCCATGGGATGGGATGGGATGGGATCCCTGAGATTGGATGGGATCCCTGGGATTGGATCCCTGCGATGGGATGGGATCCCTGGGATGGGATGGGATGGGATGGGATGGGATGGGATGGGATGGGATGGAATGGGATGGGATGCGATCCCTGGGATGAGATGGGATGGGATGGGATCCCTGGGATGGGATGGGATGGGATGGGATGGGATCCCTGGGATGGGATGGGATCCCTGGGATGGGATCCCTGGAATGAGATGTGATCCCTGGAATGGGATGGGATGGGATGGGACCCCTGGGATGGGATGGGATGGGATGGGATCCCTGGGATGGGATGCGATCCCAGGGATGGGATCCCTGGAATGAGATGTGATCCCTGGGATGGGACGGGGTGGGATGGGATGGGATCCCTGGGATGGGCGGGGATCCCTGGGATGGGATGGGATGGGATCCTTGGGATGGGATGGGATGGGATCCCTGGGTTGGGATGGGATCCATGGGATGGGATGGGATGGGATGGGATCCCTGAGATTGGATGGGATCCCGGGGATTGGATACCTGTGATGGGATGGGATTCCTGGGATGGGATCCCTGCGATGGGATGGGATCCCTGCGATTGGATGGGATGGGATGGTATCCCTGGGATGGGATCCCTGGGATGGGATGGGATGGGATCCCTGGGATGGGATGGGATGCGATCCCTGGGATGAGATGGGTTGGGATGGGATCCCTGGGATGGGATGGGATGGGATGAGATGGGATCCCTGGGATGGGATGGGATGGGATCCCTGAGATGGGATGGGATCCCTGGGATGGGATCCCTGGGATGGGATCCCTGGTTTGGGATAGGATCGCTGGTATTGGATCCCTAAGGTGGGATCCGATCCCTGGGATGGGTTGGGATGGGATGGAACCCTGGGATGGGATGGGATGGGATCGCATGGGATCGCATGGGATGGCATGGGATCGCATGGGATGGCATGGGATCCCTGGGATGGGATCTCTGGGATGGGATGGGATCCATGGGATGGGATGGGTTGGGATGGGATGGGAACCCTGGGATGCCATGGGATGGGATGGGATGGGATGGGATGGGATGGGATGGGATGGGATCCCTGCGATGAGATGGGATGGGATTGGATGCCTGGGATTGGATGGGATGGGATCCCTGGGTTGGGATGCCTGGAATGTGATCCCTCGTATGTGGTGGGATCCCTGGGATGGGTTGGAATTCCTGGGATGGGATCCCTGGGATGGGATGGGATACTGGGATGGGATCCCTGGGATTGATGGGATGGGATGGGATGGGATGGGATGGGATGGGATGGGATCCCTGGGATGGGATGGGATGAGATCCCTGGGATAGGATGGGATCCCAGGGTTGGGATCGGATCCCTGGGATGGGATTCCTGGGATGGGATGCGATCCCTGGGATGGGATCCCTGGAATGAGATGTGATCCCTGGGATCGGACGGGATGGGATGGGATGGGATCCCTGGGATGGGCGGGGATCCCTGGGATGGGATGGGATGGGATGGGATGGGATGGGATCCTTGGGATGTGATGGGATGGGATCCCTGGGTTGGGATGGGATCCATGGGCTGGGATGGGATGGGATGGGATCCCTGAGATTGGATGGGATCCCTGGGATTGGAGACCTGTGATGGGATGGGATCCCTGGTATGGGATCCCTGGGAAGGGATGGGATCCCTGCGATTGAATGGGATGGGATGGTATCCCTGGGATGGGATCCCTGGGATGGGATGTGATCCCTTGAATGGGATGGGATTCCTGGGATGGGATGGGATGGGATGGGATGGGATGGGATCCCTGCGATGGGATCCCTGGGATGGGATGGGATCCATGGGATGGGATCGGATGGGATGGGATGGCATCCCTGCGATGGGATCCCTGGGATGGGATGGGATCCCTGGGATGGGATGTGATCCCTGGGATGGCATCCTTGGGATTGGGATCCCTGGGATGGGATGGGATGGGATGGGATGGGATGGGATCCCTGGGATAGGATGGGATCCCTGCGATGGGATCGGATCCCTGGGGTGGCATCCCTGGGATGGGTTGTGATCCCTGGGATGGGATCCCTGGGATGGGATGGGATCCCTGGTATGGGATGGGATCCCTTGAATGGGATGGGATGGGATCCCTGGGATGGGATCCCTGGGGTGGGATGGGATGTGATGGGGTCCCTGGGATGGGATGGGATGGGATGGATGGGATGGGATGGGATGGGATGGGATGGGATGGGATGGGATGGGATGGGATGGGATGGGATGGAATGGGATCCTTGGGATGGGATGGGATGGGATGGGATCCCTGGGTTGGGATGGGATGGGATCCCTGGGATGGGATCCCTGGGATGGGATGGGATGTGATGGATGGGATGGGACGGATTCCCTGGGATGGAATGGGATCCTTGGGATGGGATGGGATGGGATGGGATCCCTGGGTTGGGATGGGATCCATGGGATGGGATGGGATGGGATCCCTGAGATTGGATGGGATCCCTGGGATTGGATCCCTGCGATGGAATGGGATCCCTGGGATGGGATCCCTGCGATGGGATGGGATGGGATGGTATCCCTGGAATGGGATCCCTGGGATGGGATGGGATGGGATGGGATCCCTGGGATGGGATGCGATCCCTGGGATGAGATGGGATGGGATGGGATCCCTGGGATGGGATGGGATGGGATGGGATGGGATCCCTTGAATGGGATGGGATGGGATTCCTGGGATGGGATTGGATGGGATGGGATCCCTGCGATGGGATCCCTGGGATGGGGTGGGATGCCTCGGATAGGATAGGATCCCTGCGATGGGTTCGGATCCCTGGGGTGGCATCCCTGGGATGGGTTGTGATCCCTGGGATGGGATCCCTGGGATGGGATGGGATCCCTGGGATGGGATGGGATCCCTTGAATGGGATGGGATGGGATTCCAGGGATGGGAATGGATGGGATGGCATGGGATGGGATGGGATACCTGGGATGGGATGAGATCCCGGGGATGGGATCCTTCGGATTGGATCCCTCAGATGGGATCCTTCGGATTGGATGCCTCAGATGGGATGGGATGGGATGGGATCCCTGCGATGGGATGGGATGGGATGGTATCCCTGGGATGGGATCCCTGGGATGGGATGGGATGGGATGGGATGGGGTCCCTGGGATGGGATGTGATCCCTTGAATGGGATGAGATTCCTGGGGAGGGATGGGATGGGATGGGATCCCTGCGATGGGATCCCTGGGATGGGATGGGATCCATGGGATGGGATCGGATGGGATGGGATGGGATCCCTGCGATGGGATCCCTGGGATGGGATGGGATGGGATGGGGTCCCTGGGATGGGATGTGATCCCTTGAATGGGATGAGATTCCTGGGGAGGGATGGGATGGGATGGGATCCCTGCGATGGGATCCCTGGGATGGGATGGGATCCATGGGATGGGATCGGATGGGATGGGATGGGATCCCTGCGATGGGATCCCTGGGATGGGATGGGATCCCTGGGATGGGATGTTATCCCTCGGATGGGATCCTTGGGATTGGGATCCCTGCGATGGGATGGGATGGGATGGGATGGGATGGGATGGGATGGGATCCCTGGGATAGGATGGGATCCCAGGGTTGGGATCGCATCCCTGGGATGGGATTCCTGGGATGGGATGCGATCCCTGGGATGGGATCCCTGGAATGAGATGTGATCCCTGGGATGGGACTGGATGGGATGGAATCCCTGGGATGGGCGGGGATCCCTGGGATGGGATGGGATGGGATGGGATCCTTGGGATGGGATGGCATGGGATCCCTGGGTTGGGATGGGATCCATGGGATGGGATGGGATGGGATCCCTGGGTTGGGATGGGATCCATGGGATGGGATGGGATGGGATGGGATCCCTGAGATTGGATGGGATCCCTGGGATTGGATACCTGTGATGGGATGGGATCCCTGGGATGGGATCCCTGCGATGGGATGGGATCCCTGCGATTGGATGGGATGGGATGGTATCCCTGGGATGGGATCCCTGGGATGGGATGCGATGGGATCCCTGGGATGGGATCTCTGGGATGGGATGGGATCCATGGGATGGGATGGGATCGCATGGGATGGCATGGGATCCCTGGGATGGGATCCCTGGGATGGGATGGGATCACTTGAATGGGAAGGGATGAGATCCCGGGGATGGGATCCTTCGGATTGGATCCCTCAGATGGGATCCTTCGGATTGGATGCCTCAGATGGGATGGGATGGGATGGGATCCCTGGGATGCGATCCCTGGGATAGGATGGTATCCCTGGGATGGGATGGGATCCCTGCTGTGGGATAGGATCGCTGGTATTGGATCCCTAAGGTGGGATCCGATCCCTGGGATGGGTTGGAATGGGATGGGAACCCTGGGATGGAATGGGATGGCATGGGATCGCATGGGATCGCATGGGATGGCATGGGATGGCATGGGATGGCATGGGATCCCTGGGATGGGATCTCTGGGATGGGATGGGATCCATGGGATGGGATGGGTTGGGATGGGATGGGAACCCTGGGATGCCATGGGATGGGATGGGATGGGATGGGATGGGATCCCTGCGATGAGATGAGATGGGATTGGATGCCTGGGATTGGATGGGATGGGATCCCTGGGATGGGATGGGATGGGATGGGATGGGATGGGATGGGATGGGATCACTGCGATGGGATGGGATCCCTGCGATGGGATGGGATGGGATGGTATCCCTGGGATGGGATCCCTGGGATGGGATGGGATGGGATGGGATGGGATCCCTGGGATGGGATGTGATCCCTTGAATGGGATGGGATTCCTGGGATGGGATGGGATGGGATGGGATGGGATCCCTGCGATGGGATCCCTGGGATGGGATGGGATCCATGGGATGGGATCGGATGGGATGGGATGGGATCCCTGCGATGGGATCCCTGGGATGGGATGGGATCCCTGGGATGGGATGTGATCCCTGGGATGGCATCCTTGGGATTGGGATCCCTGCGATGGGATGGGATCCCTGGGATGGGATGGGATACCCTGGTATGGGATGGGATCCCTTGAATGGGATGGGATGGGATCCCTGGGATGGGATCCCTGGGATGGGATGGGATGTGATGGGATCCCTGGGAAGGGATGGGATGGGATGGATGGGATGGGATGGGATGGGATGGGATGGGATGGGATGGGATGGGATGGGATGGAATGGGATCCTTGGGATGGGATGGGATGGGATGGGATCTTTGGGTTGGGATGGGATCCCTGAGATTGGATGGGATCCCTGGGATTGGATCCCTGCGATGGGATGGGATCCCTGCGATGGGATCCCTGCGATGGGATGGGATGGGATGGTATCCCTGGAATGGGATCCCTGGGATGGGATGGGATGGGATGGGATGGGATGGGATGGGATGGGATGGAATGGGATGGGATGCGATCCCTGGGATGAGATGGGATGGGATGGGATCCCTGGGATGGGATGGGATGGGATGGGATCCCTGGGATGGGATGGGATCCCTGGGATGGGATCCCTGGAATGAGATGTGATCCCTTGAATGGGATGGGATGGGATGGGATGGGACCCCTGGGATGGGATGGGATGGGATGGGATCCCTGGGATGGGATGCGATCCCTGGGATGGGATCCCTGGAATGAGATGTGATCCCTGGGATGGGACGGGATGGGATGGGATGGGATCCCTGGGATGGGCTGGGATCCCTGGGATGGGATGGAATGGGATCCTTGGGATGGGATGGGATGGGATCCCTGGGTTGGGATGGGATCCATGGGATGGGATGGGATGGGATGGGATCCCTGAGATTGGATGGGATCCCGGGGATTGGATACCTGTGATGGGATGGGATTCCTGGGATGGGATCCCTGCGATGGGATGGGATCCCTGCGATTGGATGGGATGGGATGGTATCCCTGGGATGGGATCCCTGGGATGGGATGGGATGGGATCCCTGGGATGGGATGGGATGCGATCCCTGGGATGAGATGGGTTGGGATGGGATCCCTGGGATGGGATGGGATGGGATGAGATGGGATCCCTGGGATGGGATGGGATGGGATCCCTGAGATGGGATGGGATCCCTGGGATGGGATCCCTGGGATGGGATGGGATCCCTGGTATGGGATGGGATCCCTTGAATGGGATGGGATGGGATCCCTGGGATGGGATCCCTGGGATGGGATGGGATGTGATGGATGGGATGGGATGGGATGGGATGGGATGGATTCCCTGGGATGGAATGGGATCCTTGGGATGGGATGGGATGGGATCCCTGGGTTGGGATGGGATCCATGGGATGGGATGGGATGGGATGGGATCCCTGAGATTGGATGGGATCCCTGGGATTGGATCCCTGCGATGGGATGGGATCCCTGCGATGGGATCCCTGCGATGGGATGGGATGGGATGGTATCCCTGGAATGGGATCCCTGGGATGGGATGGGATGGGATGGGATCCCTGGGATGGGATGCGATCCCTGGGATGAGATGGGATGGGATGGGATCCCTGCGATGGGATGGGATGGGATGGGATGGGATGGGATGGGATGGGATCCCTTGAATGGGATGGGATGGGATTCCTGGGATGGGATCGGATGGGATGGGATCCCTGCGATGGGATCCCTGGGATGGGGTGGGATGCCTCGGATAGGATAGGATCCCTGCGATGGGTTCGGATCCCTGGGGTGGCATCCCTGGGATGGGTTGTGATCCCTGGGATGGGATCCCTGGGATGGGATGGGATCCCTGGGATGGGATGGGATCCCTTGAATGGGATGGGATGGGATTCCAGGGATGGGAATGGATGGGATGGCATGGGATGGGATGGGATACCTGGGATGGGGTGAGATCCCGGGGATGGGATCCTTCGGATTGGATCCCTCAGATGGGATCCTTCAGATTGGATGCCTCAGATGGGATGGGATGGGATGGGATGGGATCCCTGGGATGGGATCCCTGGGATAGGATGGTATCCCTGGGATGGGATGGGATCCCTGGGATAGGATGGTATCCCTGGGATGGGATGGGATCCCTGCTCTGGGATAGGATCGCGGGTATTGGATCCCTAAGGTGGGATCCGATCCCTGGGATGGGTTGGGATGGGATGGAACCCTGGGATGGGATGGGATGGGATCGCATGGGATCGCATGGGATGGCATGGGATCGCATGGGATGGCATGGGATCCCTGGGATGGGATCTCTGGGATGGGATGGGATCCATGGGATGGGATGGGTTGGGATGGGATGGGAACCCTGGGATGCCATGGGATGGGATGGGATGGGATGGGATGGGATGGGATGGGATGGGATGGGATGGGATGGGATCCCTGCGATGAGATGGGATGGGATTGGATGCCTGGGATTGGATGGGATGGGATCCCTGGGTTGGGATCCCTGGAATGTGATCCCTCGTATGTGGTGGGATCCCTGGGATGGGTTGGAATTCCTGGGATGGGATCCCTGGGATGGGATGGGATACTGGGATGGGATCCCTGGGATTGATGGGATGGGATGGGATGGGATGGGATGGGATGGGATCCCTGGGATGGGATGGGATGAGATCCCTGGGATAGGATGGGATCCCAGGGTTGGGATCGGATCCCTGGGATGGGATTCCTGGGATGGGATGCGATCCCTGGGATGGGATCCCTGGAATGAGATGTGATCCCTGGGATCGGACGGGATGGGATGGGATGGGATCCCTGGGATGGGCGGGGATCCCTGGGATGGGATGGGATGGGATGGGATGGGATGGGATGGGATGGGATCCTTGGGATGTGATGGGATGGGATCCCTGGGTTGGGATGGGATCCATGGGCTGGGATGGGATGGGATGGGATCCCTGAGATTGGATGGGATCCCTGGGATTGGAGACCTGTGATGGGATGGGATCCCTGGTATGGGATCCCTGCGATGGGATGGGATCCCTGCGATTGGATGGGATGGGATGGTATCCCTGGGATGGGATCCCTGGGATGGGATGTGATCCCTTGAATGGGATGGGATTCCTGGGATGGGATGGGATGGGATGGGATGGGATCCCTGCGATGGGATCCCTGGGATGGGATGGGATCCATGGGATGGGATCGGATGGGATGGGATGGCATCCCTGCGATGGGATCCCTGGGATGGGATGGGATCCCTAGGATGGGATGTGATCCCTGGGATGGCATCCTTGGGATTGGGATCCCTGGGATGGGATGGGATGGGATGGGATGGGATCCCTGGGATAGGATGGGATCCCTGCGATGGGATCAGATCCCTGGGGTGGCATCCCTGGGATGGGTTGTGATCCCTGGGATGGGATCCCTGGGATGGGATGGGATCCCTGGTATGGGATGGGATCCCTTGAATGGGATGGGATGGGATCCCTGGGATGGGATCCCTGGGATGGGATGGGATGTGATGGGGTCCCTGGGATGGGATGGGATGGGATGGATGGGATGGGATGGGATGGGATGGAATGGGATCCTTGGGATGGGATGGGATGGGATCCCTGGGTTGGGATGGGATGGGATCCCTGGGATGGGATCCCTGGGATGGGATGGGATGTGATGGATGGGATGGGATGGATTCCCTGGGATGGAATGGGATCCTTGGGATGGGATGGGATGGGATGGGATCCCTGGGTTGGGATGGGATCCATGGGATGGGATGGGATGGGATCCCTGAGATTGGATGGGATCCCTGGGATTGGATCCCTGCGATGGAATGGGATCCCTGGGATGGGATCCCTGCGATGGGATGGGATGGGATGGTATCCCTGGAATGGGATCCCTGGGATGGGATGGGATGGGATGGGATCCCTGGGATGGGATGCGATCCCTGGGATGAGATGGGATGGGATGGGATCCCTGGGATGGGATGGGATGGGATGGGATGGGATGGGATCCCTTGAATGGGATGGGATGGGATTCCTGGGATGGGATCGGATGGGATGGGATCCCTGCGATGGGATCCCTGGGATGGGGTGGGATGCCTCGGATAGGATAGGATCCCTGCGATGGGTTCGGATCCCTGGGGTGGCATCCCTGGGATGGGTTGTGATCTCTGGGATGGGATCCCTGGGATGGGATGGGATCCCTGGGATGGGATGGGATCCCTTGAATGGGATGGGATGGGATTCCAGGGATGGGAATGGATGGGATGGCATGGGATGGGATGGGATACCTGGGATGGGATGAGATCCCGGGGATGGGATCCTTCGGATTGGATCCCTCAGATGGGATCCTTCGGATTGGATGCCTCAGATGGGATGGGATGGGATGGGATGGGATGGAATGGGATCCCTGGGATGGGATCCCTGGGATAGGATGGTATCCCTGGGATGGGATGGGATCCCTGGGATGGGATGGCATCCCTGGGATGGGATGGGATCCCTGCTGTGGGATAGAATCGCTGGTATTGGATCCCTAAGGTGGGATCTGATCCCTGGGATGGGTTGGGATGGGATGGGAACCCTGGGATGGGATGGGATGGGATCGCATGGGATCGCATGGGATGGCATGGGATCGCATGGGATGGCATGGGATCCCTGGGATGGGATCTCTGGGATGGGATGTGATCCCTGGGATGGGATCCTTGGGATTGGGATCACTGCGATGGGATGGGATGGGATGGGATGGGATCCCTGGGATAGGATGGGATCCCTGCGATGGGATCGGATCCCTGGGGTGGCATCCCTGGGATGGGTTGTGATCCCCGGGATGGGATCCCTGGGATGGGATGGGATCCCTTGAATGGGATGGGATGAGATCCCGGGGATGGGATCCTTCGGATTGGATCCCTCAGATGGGATCCTTCGGATTGGATGCCTCAGATGGGATGGGATGGGATGGGATCCCTGGGATGGGATCCCTGGGATAGGATGGTATCCCTGGGATGGGATGGGATCCCTGCTGTGGGATAGGATCGCTGGTATTGGATCCCTAAGGTGGGATCCGATCCCTGGGATGGGTTGGGATGGGATGGAACCCTGGGATGGGATGGGATGGGATCGCATGGGATCGCATGGGATGGCATGGGATCGCATGGGATGGCATGGGATCCCTGGGATGGGATCTCTGGGATGGGATGGGATCCATGGGATGGGATGGGTTGGGATGGGATGGGAACCCTGGGATGCCATGGGATGGGATGGGATGGGATGGGATGGGATGGGATGGGATGGGATCCCTGCGATGAGATGGGATGGGATTGGATGCCTGGGATTGGATGGGATGGGATCCCTGGGTTGGGATCCCTGGAATGTGATCCCTCGTATGTGGTGGGATCCCTGGGATGGGTTGGAATTCCTGGGATGGGATCCCTGGGATGGGATGGGATACTGGGATGGGATCCCTGGGATTGATGGGATGGGATGGGATGGGATGGGATGGGATCCCTGGGATGGGATGGGATGAGATCCCTGGGATAGGATGGGATCCCAGGGTTGGGATCGGATCCCTGGGATGGGATTCCTGGGATGGGATGCGATCCCTGGGATGGGATCCCTGGAATGAGATGAGATCCCTGGGATGGGACGGGATGGGATGGGATGGGATCCCTGGGATGGGCGGGGATCCCTGGGATGGGATGGGATGGGATGGGATGGGATGGGATCCTTGGGATGGGATGGGATCCCTGGGTTGGGATGGGATCCATGGGCTGGGATGGGATGGGATGGGATCCCTGAGATTGGATGGGATCCCTGGGATTGGATACCTGTGATGGGATGGGATCCCCGGTATGGGATCCCTGCGATGGGATGGGATCCCTGCGATTGGATGGGATGGGATGGTATCCCTGGGATGGGATCCCTGGGATGGGATGTGATCCCTTGAATGGGATGGGATTCCTGGGATGGGATGGGATGGGATGGGATCCCTGCGATGGGATCCCTGGGATGGGATGGGATCCCTGGGATGGGATCGGATGGGATGGGATGGCATCCCTGCGATGGGATCCCTGGGATGGGATGGGATCCCTGGGATGGGATGTGATCCCTGGGATGGCATCCTTGGGATTGGGATCCCTGGGATGGGATGGGATGGGATGGGATGGGATCCCTGGGATAGGATGGGATCCCTGCGATGGGATCGGATCCCTGGGGTGGCATCCCTGGGATGGGTTGTGATCCCTGGGATGGGATCCCTGGGATGGGATGGGATCCCTGGGATGGGATGGGATCCCTTGAATGGGATGGGATGGTATCCCTGGGATGGGATCCCTGGGATGGGATGTGATCCCTTGAATGGGATGGGATTCCAGGGATGGGATGGGATGGGATGGGATCCCTGCGATGGGATCCCTGGGATGGGATGGGATCCCTGGGATGGGATCGGATGGGATGGGATGGCATCCCTGCGATGGGATCCCTGGGATGGGATGGGATCCCTGGGATGGGATGTAATCCCTGGGATGGCATCCTTGGGATTGAGATCCCTGGGATGGGATGGGATGGGATGGGATGGGATGGGATGGGATCCCTGGGATAGGATGGGATCCCTGCGATGGGATCGGATCCCTGGGGTGGCATCCCTGGGATGGGTTGTGATCCCTGGGATGGGATCCCTGGGATGGGATGGGATCCCTGGGATGGGATGGGATCCCTTGAATGGGATGGGATGGGATCCCTGCGATGGGATCCCTGGGATGGGATGGGATGTGATGGGATCCCTGGGATGGGATGGGATGGGATGGGATGGGATGGATGGGATGGGATGGGATGGGATGGAATGGGATCCTTGGGATGGGATGGGATGGGATGGGATGGGATCCCTGGGTTGGGATGGGATCCATGGGATGCGATGGGATGGGATCCCTGAGATTGGATGGGATCCCTGGGATTGGATCCCTGCGATGGGATGGGATCCCTGGGATGGGATGCGATCCCTGGGATGGGATCCCTGGAATGAGATGTGATCCCTCGGATGGGACGGGATGGGATGGGATGGGATCCCTGGGATGCGCGGGGATCCCTGGGATGGGATGGGATGGGATGGGATGGGATGGGTTGGGATCCTTGGGATGGGATGGGATGGGATCCCTGGGTTGGGATGGGATCCATGGGATGGGATGGGATGGGATGGGATCCCTGAGATTGGATGGGATCCCGGGGATGGGATACCTGTGATGGGATGGGATTCCTGGGATGGGATCCCTGCGATTCGATGGGATGGGATGGTATCCATTGGATGGGATCCCTGGGATGGGATGGGATGGGATCCCTGGGATGGGATGCGATCCCTGGGATGAGATGGGTTGGGGTGGGATCCCTGGGATGGGATGGGATGGGATGAGATGGGATCCCTGGGATGGGATGGGATGGGATCCCTGAGATGGGATGGGATCCCTGGGATGGGATCACTGGTATGTGATGGGATGGGATGGAATGGAATGGGATCCCTGGGATGGGATGGGATGGGATGGGATGGGATGGGATGGGATGGGATCCCTGGGATGGGATGAATTCCCTGGGATGGGATGGGATCCCTGGGATGGGATGGGAACCCTGGGATGGGATCACTGCGATGGGATGGGATCCCTGCGATGGGATGGGATGGGATGGTATCCCTGGGATGGGATCCCTGGGATGGGATGGGATGGGATGGGATGGGATGGGATGGGATGGGATCCCTGGGATGGGATGGGATGGGATGGGATGGGATGGGATCCCTGCGATGGGATCCCTGGGATGGGATGGGATCCCTGCGATGGGATCCCTGGGATGGGATGGGATCCCTGGGATGGGATGTGATCCCTGGGATGGGATCCTTGGGATTGGGATCCCTGCGATGGGATGGGATGGGATGGGATGGGATGGGATGGGATGGGATCCCTGGGATGGGATGCGATCCCTGGGATGAGATGGGATGGGATGGGATCCCTGGGATGGGATGGGATGGGATGGGATCCCTGGGATGGGATGGGATCCCTGGGATGGGATCCCTGGAATGAGATGTGATCCCTGGAATCGGATGGGATGGGATGGGATGGGATGGGAAGGGACCCCTGGGATGGGATGGGATGCGATGGGATGGGATCCGTGGGAAGGGATGACATGGTATGGGATGGGTTTTGGTCCCTGGGATGGGATGGGATCCCTGGGATGGGATGGGATGGGATGGGATGGGATGGGATCAGTGGGATGGGATGGGATGGGATGGGATGCCTGGGATGGGATGCCTGGGATGGGATGGGATGGGATCCCTGGGATAGGATGGGATCCCAGGGTTGGGATCGGATCCCGGGGATGGGATTCCTGGGATGGGAATGGATGGGATGGGATGGGATGGGATGGGAAGGGATGGGATGGGATCCCTGGGATGGGATGTGATCCCTGGGATGGGATCCTTCGGATTGGATCCCTCAGATGGGATCCTTCGGATTGGATCCCTCAGATGGGATGGGATGGGATGGGATCCCTGGGATGGGATCCCTGGGATAGGATGGGATCCCTGGGATGGGAGCCCTGGGATGGGATGACATCCCTGGGATGGGATGGGATCCCTGGTATGGGATAGGATCGCTGGTATTGGATCCCTGGGATGGGATCGGATACCTGGGATGGGATGGATTGGGATGGGATGGGAACCATGGGATGGGATGGGATGGGATGGGATGGGATCGCATGGGATGGCATGGGATCGCATGGGATGGCATGGGATCCCTGGGATGGGATCTCTGGGATGGGATGGGATCCATGGGATGGGATGGGATGGGTTGGGATGGGATGGGAACCCTGGGATGCTATGGGATGGGATGGGATGGGATGGGATGGGATGGGATGGGATGGGATGGGATGGGATGGGATGGGATCCCTGCGATGAGATGGGATGGGATTGGATGCCTGGGATTGGATGGAATGGGATCCCTGCGTTGGGATCCCTGGAATGTGATACCTCGTATGGGGTGGGATCCCTGGGATGGGATGGAATTCCTGGGATGGGATCCCTGGGATGGGATGGGATACTGGGATGGGATCCCTGGGATTGATGGGATGGGATGGGATGGGATGGGATGGGATGGGATCCCTGGGATGGGAGGGGATCCCTGGGATGGGATGGGATCCGATGGGATGGGATGGGATGGGAAGGGGTGGGATGGGATGCGTTGGGATGGGATGGGATCCATGGGATGGGATGGGATGGGATCCCTGAGATGGGATCCCTGGGATGGGATCCCTGGGATGGGATGAGATCCCTGGGATGGGATCCTTGGGATTGGGATCCCTGCGATGGGATGGGTTGCGATGGGATGGGATCCCTGGGATAGGATGGGATCCCTGCCATGGGATCGGATCCCTGGTATGGGATGGGATCCCTTGAATGGGATGGGATGGGGTTCCTTGGATGGGAATCGATGTGATGGGATGGGATGGGATCCCTGGGATGTGATCCCTGGGATAGGATGGGATCCCTGGGATGGGATGGCATCCCTGGGATGGGATCCCTGGAATGAGATGTGATCCCTGGGATGGGATGGGATTCCTGGGATGGGAATGGATGGGATGGGATGGGAAGAGATGGGATGGGATGGGTTGGGATAGGATGGGATCCTTGGGATGGGGTGGGATCCCTGGGATAGGATGGGAACCCTGGGATGGGATGGGTTGGGATGGAATGGGATGGGATGGGATGGGATAGGATGGGATGGGATGGAATGGGATGAGATGGGATGGGATGGGATGGGATCCCTGGGATGGGATGGGATGGGATCCCTGAGATGGGATAGGGGCCCTGGGATGGGATCACTGGTATGGGATGGGATGGGATGGGATGGGATGGGATGGGATGGGATGGGATGGGATGGGATGGAATGGGATGGGATGGAATGGGATGGGATGGGATCCCTGGGATGGGATGGATTCCCCGGGATGGGATGGGATGGGATGGGATGGGATCCCTGGGATGGGATCCCTGGGATGGGATGGGATCCCTGGGATGGGATGTGATCCCTTGAATGGGATGGGATGGGATTCCTGGGATAGGATGGGATCCCTGCGATGGGATCGGATCCCTGGGGTGGCATCCCTGGGATGGGTTGTGATCCCTGGGATGGGATCCCTGGGATGGGATGGGATCCCTGGGATGGGATGGGATCCCTTGAATGGGATGGGATGGGATCCCTGGGATGGGATCCCTGGGATGGGATGGGATCCGATGGGATGGGATGGGATGGGATGGGATGGATGGGATGGATGGGATGGGATGGGATGGGATGGGATGGGATGGGATGGGATGGGATGGGATGGGATGGAATGGGATGGGATCATTGGGATGGGATGGGATGGGATGGGATCCCTGTGTTGGGATGGGATCCATGGGATGGAATGGGATGGGATGGGATCCCTGAGATTGGATGGGATCCCTGGGATTGGATCCCTGCGATGGGATGGGATGGGATTGGATGCCTTGGTTTGGATGGGATGGGATCCCTGGGTTGGGATCCCTGGAATGTGATCCCTCGTCTGGGGTGGGATCCCTGGGATGGGATGGAATTCCTGGGATGGGATCCCTGGGTTGGGATGGGATACTTGGATGGGATCCCTGGGATAGGATGGGATCCCAGGGTTGGGATCGGACACTGGGATGGGATTCCTGGGATGGGATGCGATCCCTGGGATGGGATCCCTGGAATGAGATGTGATCCCTGGGATGGGATGGGATGGGATGGGATCCCTGCGATGGGATGCCAGGGATGGGATCCCTGGGATGGGATCCCTGGAATGAGATGTGATCCCTGGGATGGGATGGGATTCCTGGGATGGGAATGGATGGGATGGGATGGGAAGAGATGGGATGGGATGGGATAGGATCCCTGGGATGGGATGACATCCCTGGGATGGGATCCTTCGGATTGGATCCCTCAGATGGGATCCTTCGGATTGGATTCCTCAGATGACATGGGATGGGATGGGATCCCTGGGATGGGATCCCTGGGATAGGATGGGATCCCTGGGATGGGACGGGATCCCTGGTATGGGATAGGATCGCTGGTATTGGATCCCTGGGGTGGGATCGGATCCCTGGGATGGGATGGGTTGGGATGGGAACCCTGGGATGGGATGGGATGGGATGGGATGGGATCCCTGCGATGAGATGGGATGGAATTGCATGCCTTGGATTGGATGGGATGGGATCCCTGGGATGGGATCCCTGGAATGTCATCCCTCGTCTGCGGTGGGATCCCTGGGATGGGATGGAATTCCTGGGATGGGATCCCTTGGTTGGGATGGGATACTTGGATGGGACCCTGGGATTGATGGGATGGGATGGGATGGGATGGGATGGGACGGGATGGGATGGGATGGGATGGGATCCCTGGGATAGGATGGGATCCCAGGGTTGGGATCGGACACTGGGATGGGATTCCTGGGATGGGATGCGATCCCTGGGATGGGACCCCTGCAATGAGATGTGATCCCTGGGATTGGATGGGATGGGATGGGATGGGATGGGATGGGATGGGATGGGATGGGATGGCATGGGATGGGGTGGGATGGGATGGGATTGGATGGGATGGGGTGGGATGGGATTGGCTACACTGGGTTGGGATGGGATGGGATCGATGGGATGGGATGGGATGGAATGGGATCCCTGGGATGGTACGGAATGGGATCCCTGGGATGGGATGTGATCCCTGGGATGAGATGGGATGGGATGGAATGGGATGGGATCCCTGGGATGGGATCCCTGGGGTGTTATCCCTGGGATGGGATGGGATCCCTGGGATGGGATGGGAAGGGATGGGATCCATGGGAAGGGATGGGTTGGGATGGGTTGGGAACCATTGGATGGGATCTTATGGGATCCCTGGGATGAGATGGGATGGGATTGGATCCCTGGGATGGGATGAGATGTGATGCTAGGGATGGGATCCCTGGAATGTGATCCCTCGTATGGGATGGGATCCGTGGGATGGAATCCCTGTGATGGGATGCCGGGGATGGAATGGAATGGGATGGGATCCCTGGGATGGGATCCCTGTGATGGTATCCCTGGGATGGGATGGGATGGGATGGGATGGGATGGGATGGGAAGGGATGGGATGCGATCCCTGGGATGGTATGGGATGGGATGGGATGGGATGGGATGGGATGGGATCACTGGGATGGGATGGGATCCATGGGATGGGATGGGTTGGGATGGGATTGGATCCCTGGGATGGGATTGGATCGATGGGATGGGATGGGATGGGTTGGGATGGGTTGGGATGGGATAAGATCGCTGGGATTGGATCCCGGGGATGAGATGGGAACCCTGTGATGGGATCCCTGGGATGGGATGGGATGGGATGGGATGGGATGGGATGGGATGGGATGGGATGGGATGGGATGGGATGGAATGGGATGGGATGGAATGGAATGGGATGGGATGGGATTGGATGGGATGGCATGGGTTGGGATGGGATTCGATGGGATGGGATGGGATCCCTGGGATGGGATCGGATGGGATGGGATGGGATCCCTGGGATGGAATCCCTGGGATAGGATGGGATCCCTGTGTTGGGATCGAATCCCTGGGATGGCATCCCTGGGATGGGATGGAATCTCTGGGATGGGATCCCTGGGATGGGATGGGTTGGAATGGGATGGGATCCCTGGGATGGGATGGGATCCCTGGGATGGGATGGGATGGGATCCCTGGGATGGGATGGGTTCCATGGGATGGGATCCCTGGGATGGGATGGGATGGGATGGGATGCGATGGGATGGGATGGGATGGGATAGGATCTCTGGGATAGGATCCCTGGGATGAGATGGGATCCCTGGGATGGGATCCCTGGGATGGGATGGGATCCCTGGGATGTTATGGGATCCGTGGGATGTGATGGGATGGGATTCCTGGGATGGGAATGGGTGGGATGGGATGGGATGTGATCCCTGGAATGGGATGGGTCCCCTGGGATGGGATGAGATGGTATCCCAGCGATGGGATTGGTTGGGATGGGATCCCTGGGATGGGATGGAATACCTGGCATGAGATAGCAGGGATGATATGGGATGGGATGGGATGGGATGGGATGGGATGGGATGGGATGGGATGGGATGGGATGGGATCCCTGCGATGGGATGGGATGGTATGGGATGGGATCCCTGGGATGGGATCGGATGGGATGCCTGGGATGGGATGGGATGGGATCCGTGGGATGGGATGTGATCCCTGGGATGGGATGGGGTGAGATGGGATGGGATGGGATCCCTGGGATTGGATGGGATGGGTTGGGATGGGATGGGATGGGATGGGATTGGATGGGATGGGTTGGGATGGTATGGTATCCATGGGATGGTGTCCCTGGGATGGGATGGGATGGGATGGGATGGGATGGGATGGGATGGGATGGGATGGCATGGGATGGGGTGGGATGGGATGGGATTGGATGGGATGGGGTGGGATGGGATGGGATTGGCTACACTGGGTTGGGATGGGATGGGATCGATGGGATGGGATGGGATGGAATGGGATCCCTGGGATGGTACGGAATGGGATCCCTGGGATGGGATGTGATCCCTGGGATGAGATGGGATGGGATGGAATGGGATGGGATCCCTGGGATGGGATCCTTGGGGTGTTATCCCTGGGATGGGATGGGATCCCTGGGATGGGATGGGAAGGGATGGGATCCATGGGAAGGGATGGGTCGGGATGGGTTGGGAACCGTTGGATGGGATCTTATGGGATCCCTGGGATGAGATGGGATGGGATTGGATCCCTGGGATGGGATGAGATGTGATGCTAGGGATGGGATCCCTGGAATGTGATCCCTCGTATGGGATGGGATCCGTGGGATGGGATGGAATCCCTGTGATGGGATGCCGGGGATGGAATGGAATGGGATGGGATCCCTGGGATGGGATCCCTGTGATGGTATCCCTGGGATGGGATGGGATGGGATGGGATGGGATGGGATGGGATGGGATGGGATGGGATGGGAAGGGATGGGATGCGATCCCTGGGATGGTATGGGATGGGATGGGATGGGATCACTGGGATGGGATGGGATCCATGGGATGGGATGGGTTGGGATGGGATTGGATCCCTGGGATGGGATGGAATGTGATGGGGTGGGATGGGATGGGTTGGGATGGGATGGGATCCCTGGGATGGGATGGGATGGGATGGGATCCCAGGGTTGGGATTGGTTGGGATGGGATACCTGGGATGGCATGGGATGGGATGGGATGGGATGGGATGGGATGGGATGGGATGGGATCGGGTGGGATGGGATTGGTTGGGATGGGATGCGATCCCTGGGATGGTATGGGATGGGATGGGATGGGATCCCTGGGATGGGATGGGATCCATGGGATGGGATGGGTTGGGATGGGATTGGATCCCTGGGATAGGATGGAATGTGATGGGGTGGGATGGGATGGGATGGGTTGGGATGGGATGGGATCCCTGGGATGGGATGGGATGGGATGGGATGGGATCCCTGGGATAGGAACAGATGAAATGGGATCCCTGGGATGGGATGGAATCCCTGGGATGGGATGGAATGGGATGGGATGGGATGGGATCCCTGGGATGGGTTGGGATCCCTGGGATGGGTTGGCCTCCCTGCGATGGGATCCATGGGATGGGTTACTTGGGATGGGATAGGATCCCTGGGATGGGAGAGGATGGGATGGGATATTTTGGGATGGGATGGGATCATTGGGATGGGATGGGATCCCTGGGATGGGATCCCTGTAATGTGATCCCTCGTATGGGATGGGATCACTGGGATGGGATGGAATCCCTGGGATGGGATCCCTGGGATGGGATGGGATGGGATGGGATCCCTGGGATGTTATGGGATCCGTGGGATGTGATGGGATGGGATTCCTGGGATGGGAATGGGTGGGATCGGATGGGATCACTGGGATGGGATGGAATCCCTGGGATGGGATGGGATGGGATGGGATGGGATGGGATGGGATGGGATGGGATCCCTGGGATGGGATGGGATCCCTGGGATGGGTTGGGATCCCTGGGATGGGATGGCCTCCCTGGGATGGGATCCATGGGATGGGTTACTTGGGATGGGATAGGATCCCTGGGATGGGAGAGGATGGGATGGGATATGTTGGGATGGGATGGGATCCCTGGGATGGGATGGGATCCCTGGGATGGGATCCCTGGAATGTGATCCCTCGTATGGGATGGGATCACTGGGATGGGATGGGATGGTATGGGATGGGATCCCTGGGATGGGATCGGATGGGATGCCTGGGATGGGATGGGATGGGATCCGTGGGATGGGATGTGATCCCTGGGATGGGATGGGGTGTGATGGGATGGGATGGGATCCCTGGGATTGGATGGGATGGGTTGGGATGGGATGGGATGGGATGGGATTGGATGGGATGGGTTGGGATGGTATGGTATCCATGGGATGGTGTCCCTGGGATGGGATGGGATGGGATTGGATGGGATAGGTTGGGATGGTATGGTATCCCTGGGATGGTGTCCCTGGGATGGGATTGGATGGGATGGGATGGGATGGGATGGCATGGGATGGGGTGGGATGGGATGGGATTGGATGGGATGGGGTGGGATGGGATGGGATTGGCTACACTGGGTTGGGATGGGATGGGATCGATAGGATGGGATGGGATGGAATGGGATCCCTGGGATGGTACGGAATGGGATCCCTGGGATGGGATGGGATACCTGGTATGGGATCCCTAGGATGGGATGGGATGGGATGGGATGCGATGGGATAGGATGGGATGGGATGCGATGGGATAGGATGGGATGGGATGGGGTAGGATGGGATGTGATCCCTAGGATGGGATGGGATGGGATGGGATGGGATGGGATGGGATGAGATGGCATGGGATGGGATCCCTGGAATGGGATGGGATCCCTGGAATGGGATGGGATGGGATTCCTGGGATGGGAATGGATGGGATGGGATGGGATTGGATGGGATGGGATCCCTGTGATGGGATACCTGGGGTGGGATGGGATGGGACTGGATGGGATGGGATGGGATCCCGGGGATGAGATGGGAACCCTGTGATGGGATCCCTGGGATGGGATGGGATGGGATGGGATGGGATGGAATGGGATGGGATCCGTGGGATGGGATGTGATCCCTGGGATGGGATGGGGTGAGATGGGATGGGATGGGATCCCTGGGATTGGATGGGATGGGTTGGGATGGGATGGGATGGGATGGGATGGGATGGGATGGGATGGGATGGGATGGGTTGGGATGGTATGGTATCCATGGGATGGTGTCCCTGGGATGGGATGGGATGGGATGGGATGGGATGGGATGGGATGGCATGGGATGGGGTGGGATGGGATGGGATTGGATGGGATGGGGTGGGATGGGATGGGATAGGCTATACTGGGTTGGGATGGGATGGGATCGATGGGATGGGATGGGATGGAATGGGATCCCTGGGATGGTACGGAATGGGATCCCTGGGATGGGATGGGATCACTGGGATGGGATGGAATCCCTGGGATGGGATCCCTGGGATGGGATGGGATGGGATGGGATGGGATGGGATGGGATGGGATCCCTGGGATGTTATGGGATCCGTGGGATGTGATGGGATGGGATTCCTGGGATGGGAATGGGTGGGATGGGATGGGATCACTGGGATGGGATGGAATCCCTGGGACGAGATCGCAGGGATGGGATGTGATGGGATGGGATGGGATGGGATGGGATCCCTGCGATGGGATGGTATGGGATGGGATCCCTGGGATGGGATCGGATGGGATGCCTGGGATGGGATGGGATCCGTGGGATGGGATGTGATCCCTGGGATGGGATGGGGTGAGATGGGATGGGATGGGATCACTGGGATTGGATGGGATGGGATGGGATGGGTTGGGATGGGATGGGATGGGATTGGATGGGATAGGTTGGGATGGTATGGTATCCCTGGGATGGTGTCCCTGGGATGGGATGGGATGGGATGGGATGGGATGGGATGGGATGGCATGGCATGGCATGGGATGGGGTGGGATGGGATGGGATTGGATGGGATGGGGTGGGATGGGATGGGATTGGCTACACTGGGTTGGGATGGGATGGGATCGATGGGATGGGATGGGATGGAATGGGATCCCTGGGATGGTACGGAATGGGATCCCTGGGATGGGATGGGATACCTGGTATGGGATCCCTAGGATGGGATGGGACGGGATGCGATGGGATAGGATGGGATGGGATGCGATGGGATAGGATGGGATGGGATGGGGTAGGATGGGATGTGATCCCTGGGATGGGATGGGATGGGATGGGATGGGATGGGATGTGATGGCATGGGATGGGATCCCTGGAATGGGATGGGATCCCTGGAATGGGATGGGATGGGATTCCTGGGATGGGAATGGATGGGATGGGATGGGATTGTATGGGATGGGATCCCTGTGATGGGATGGGATCCCTGAGATGGGATGGGATGGGATCCCTGGGATGGGATTTGTTGGGATGGGATCCCTGGGATGGGATGGAATACCTGGGATGAGATCGCTGGGATGGGATGGGATCCCTGCGCTGGGATGGGATCGGATGGTATCCCAGGGATGGGATACATGGGATGGGATAGGATGTGATTGCATGGGATGGGATTGGATGGGATGGGATGGGCTAGAATGGGTTGGGATGGGATGGGATCAATGGGATGGGAGCGGAGGGGATGGGATGGGATGGGATGGGATGGGATGGGATGGGATGGGATCGATGGGATGGGATGGGATGGGATGGGATGGGATGGGATGGGTTGGGATGGGTTGGGATGGGATAGGATCGCTGGGATTGGATCTCGGGGATGAGATGGGAACCCTGTGATGGGATCCCTGGGATGGGATGGGATGGGATGGGATGGGATAGGATGGGATGGGATGGGATGGGATGGGATGGGATGGGATGGGATGGAATGGGATGGGATGGGATGGGATGGAATGGAATGGGATGGGATGGGATTGGATGGGATGGCATGGGTTGGGATGGGATTCGATGGGATGGGATGGGATCCCTTGATGGGATCGGATGGGATGGGATCCCTGGGATGGAATCCCTGGGATAGGATGGGATCCCTGGGTTGGGATCGAATCCCTGGGATGGCATCCCTGGGATGGGATGGAATCTCTGGGATGGGATCCCTGGGATGGGATGGGTTGGAATGGGATGGGATCCCTGGGATGGGATGGAATCCCTGGGATGGGATGGGATGGGATCCCTGGGTTGGGATGGGTTCCATGGGATGGGATCCCGAGGATGGGATGGGATGGGATGGGATGGGATGGGATGGGATGGGATGGGATGCGATGGGATGGGATGGGATAGGATCTCTGGGATAGGATCCCTGGGATGAGATGGGATCCCTGGGATGGGATCCCTGGGATGGGATGGGATGGGATCCCTGGGATGTTATGCGATCCGTGGGATGTGATGGGATGGGATTCCTGGGATGGGAATGGGTGGGATGGGATGGGATGGGATCCCTGGAATGGGATGGGATCCCTGTGATGGGATGAGATGGTATCCCAGCGATGGGATTGGTTGGGATGGGATCCCTGGGATGGGATGGAATACCTGGCATGAGATAGCAGGGATGATATGGGATGGGATGGGATGGGATGGGATGGGATGGGATGGGATCCCTGGGATGGGATACCTGGGGTGGGATGGGATGGGACTGGATGGGATGGGATGGGATCCCTGGGATGGGATGGGATGCGATGGGATGGGATGGGATGGGATCCCTGGGATGGGATCCCTGGGATGGGATGGGATGGGATGGGATCCCTGGGATGGGATGGGATCCCTGGGATGGGATGTGTTCACTGGGATGGAATGGGATCCCTGGAATGGGATGGGATGGGATTCCTGGGATGGGATGGGATCCCTGGGATGAGATGGGATGGGATGGAATGGGATGGGATCCCTGGGATGGGATCCCTGGGGTGTTATCCCTGGGAGGGGATGGGATCCCTGGGATGGGATGGGATGGGAAGGGATGGGATCCATGGGAAGGGATGGGTTGGGATGGGTTGGGAACCGTTGGATGGGATCTTATGGGATCCCTGGGATGAGATGGGATGGGATTGGATCCCTGGGATGGGATGAGATGTGATGCTAGGGATGGGATCCCTGGAATGTGATCCCTCGTATGGGATGGGATCCCTGGGATGGGATCCCTGTGATGGTATCCCTGGGATGGGATGGGATGGGATGGGATGGGATGGGATGGGATGGGAAGGGATGGGATGCGATCCCTGGGATGGTATGGGATGGGATGGGATCACTGGGATGGGATCCATGGGATGGGATGGGTTGGGATGGGATTGGATCCCTGGGATGGGATGGAATGTGATGGGGTGGGATGGGATGGGTTGGGATGGGATGGGATCCCTGGGATGGGATGGGATGGGATGGGATCCCTGGGATGGGAACAGAAGAAATGGGATCCCTGGGATGGGATGGAATCCCTGGGATGGGATAGCTGGGATGGCATGGGATCCCTGGGATGGGATGGGATCCCTGGGATGGGTTGGGATTCCCTGGGATGGGATGGCCTCCCTGGGATGGGATCCATGGGATGGGTTACTTGGGATGGGATAGCATCCCTGGGATGGGAGAGGATGGGATGGGATATGTTGGGATGGGATGGGATCCCTGGGATGGGATGGGATCCCTGGGATGGGATCCCTGGAATGTGATCCCTTGTATGGGATGGGATCACTGGGATGGGATGGAATCCCTGGGATGGGATCCCTGGGATGGGATGGGATGGGATGGGATGGGATGGGATGGGATGGGATGGGATGGGATCCCTGGGATGTTATGGGATCCGTGGGATGCGATGGGATGGGATTCCTGGGATGGGAATGGGTGGGATGCAATGGGATCACTGGGATGGGATGGAATCCCTGGGACGAGATCGCAGGGATGGGATGTGATGGGATGGGATGGGATGGGATGGGATCCCTGGAATGGGATGGGATGGTATGGGATGGGATCCCTGGGATGGGATCGGATGGGATGCCTGGGATGGGATGGGATGGGATCCGTGGGATGGGATGTGATCCCTGGGATGGGATGGGGTGAGATGGGATGGGATGGGATCCCTGGGATTGGATGGGATGGGATGGGATGGGATGGGATGGGATGGGATGGGATGGGTTGGGATGGGATGGGATGGGATGGGATTGGATGGGATTGGTTGGGATGGTATGGTATCCCTGGGATGGTGTCCCTGGGATGGGATGGGATGGGATGGGATGGGATGGGATGGGATGGGATGGCATGGGATGGGGTGGGATGGGATGGGATTGGGTGGGATGGGGTGGGATGGGATGGGATTGGCTACACTGGGTTGGGATAGGATGGGATCGATGGGATGGGATGGGATGGAATGGGATCCCTGGGATGGTACGGAATGGGATCCCTGGGATGGGATGGGATACCTGGTATGGGATCCCTAGGATGGGATGGGATGGGATGGGATGGGATGGGATCCCTGGGATGGGATCTCTGGGATCGGATGGTATCCATGGGATGGGATGCGTTGGGATGGGATGGAATCCCTGGGATGGGGACCAGGGGATGGGGTGGGATCCCTGGGATGGGATCCCTGGGATGGGATGGGATGGGATGGGATGGGATCCCTGGGATGGGATGGGATCCCTGGGATGGGATCCCTGGAATGTGATCCCTGGGATGGGATGGGATCCCTGGGATGGGATGGAATCCCTGGGATGGGATCCCTGGGATAGGATGGGATCCCTGGGTTGGGATCGAATCCCTCGGATGGCATCCCTGGGATGGGATGGAATCTCTGGGATGGGATCCCTGGGATGGGATGGGATGGGTTGGAATGGGATGGGATCCCTGGGTTGGGATGGGTTCCATGCGATGGGATCCCTGGGATGGGATGGGATGGGATGGGATCCCTGGGATGGGATGGGATGGGATGGGATGGGATGGGATGGGATGGGATGGGATGGGATGGAATGGGATGGGATCGGGAGGGATGGGATTGGTTGGGATGGGATGCGATCCCTGGGATGGTATGGGATGGGATGGGATCCCTGGGATGGGATGGGATCCATGGGATGGGATGGGTTGGGATGGGATTGGATCCCTGGGATAGGATGGAATGTGATGGGGTGGGATGGGATGGGTTGGGATGGGATGGGATCCCTGGGATGGGATGGGATGGGATGGGATGGGATCCCTGGGATGGGAACAGATGAAATGGGATCCCTGGGATGGGATGGAATCCCTGGGATGGGATGGGATGGGATGGGATGGGATGGGATCCCTGGGATGGGATCCCTGGGATGGGTTGGGATCCCTGGGATGGGATGGCCTCCCTGGGATGGGATCCATGGGATGGGTTACTTGGGATGGGATAGGATCCCTGGGATGGGAGAGGATGGGATGGGATATGTTGGGATGGGATGGGATCCCTGGGATGGGATCCCTGGGATGGGAACAGATGAAATGGGATCCCTGGGATGGGATGGAATCCCTGGGATGGGATAGCTGGGATGGGATGGGATCCCTGGGATGGGATGGGATCCCTGGGATGGGTTGGGATCCCTGGGATGGGATGGCCTCCCTGGGATGGGATCCATGGGCTGGGTTACTTGGGATGGGATAGGATCCCTGGGATGGGAGAGGATGGGATGGGATATGTTGGGATGGGATGGGATCCCTGGGATGGGATGGGATCCCTGGGATGGGATCCCTGGAATGTGATCCCTCGTATGGGATGGGATCACTGGGATGGGATGGAATCCCTGGGATGGGATCCCTGGGATGGGATGGGATCCCTGGGATGTTATGGGATCCGTGGGATGTGATGGGATTGGATTCCTGGGATGGGAATGGGTGGGATGGGATGGGATCACTGGGACGGGATGGAATCCCTGGGACGAGATCGCTGGGATGGGATGTGATGGGATGGAATGGGATGGGATGGGATCCCTGGGTTGGGATGGGTTCCATGGGATGGGATCCCTGGGATGGGATGGGATGGGATGGGATGGGATGGGATGGGATGGGATAGGATCTCTGGGATAGGATCCCTGGGATGAGATGGGATCCCTGGGATGGGATCCCTGGGATGGGATGGGATGGGATCCCTGGGATGTTATCGGATCTGTGGGATGTGATGGGATGGGATTCCTGGGATGGGAATGGGTGGGATGGGATGGGATGGGATCCCTGGAATGGGATGGGATCCCTGTGATGGGATGAGATGGTATCCCAGCGATGGGATTGGTTGGGATGGGATCCCTAGGATGGGATGGGATGGGATGGGATGCGATGGGATAGGATGGGATGGGATGCGATGGGATAGGATGGGATGGGATGGGGTAGGATGGGATGGGATCCCTGGGATGGGATCCATGGGATGGGATGGGATGGGATGGGATTGGATGGGATGTGATGGCATGGGATGGGATCCCTGGAATGGGATGGGATCCCTGGAATGGGATGGGATAGGATTCCTGGGATGGGAATGGAGGGGATGGGATGGGATTGGATGGGATGGGATCCCTGTGATGGGATGGGATCCCTGTGATGGGATGGGATGGGATCCCTGTGATGGGATTTGTTGGGATGGGATCCCTGGGATGGGATGGGATGGGATCCCTGGGATGTTATGGGATCCGTGGGATGTGATGGGATGGGATTCCTGGGATGGGAATGGGTGGGATAGGATGGGATGGGATCCCTGGAATGGGATGGGATCCCTGTGATGGGATGAGATGGTATCCCAGCGATGGGATTGGTTGGGATGGGATCCCTGGGATGGGATGGAATACCTGGCATGAGATAGCAGGGATGATATGGGATGGGATGGGATGGGATGGGATGGGATGGGATGGGATGGGATGGGATGGGATGGGATGGGATGGGATTGGATGGGATGGGATGGGATCCCTGGGATGGGATACCTGGGGTGGGATGGGATGGGATTGGATGGGATGGGATGGGATGGGATGGGATTGGATGGGATGGGATGGGATCCCTGGGATGGGATCCCTGGGATGGGATGGGATGGGATGGGATCCCTGGGATGGGATGGGATCCCTGGGATGGGATGTGTTCACTGGGATGGGATGGGATCCCTGGAATGGGATGGGATGGGATTCCTGGGATGGGATGGGATCCCTGGGATAGTATGGGATTCCTGCGTTGGGATCGAATCCCTGGGATGGCATCCGTGAGATGGGATGAGATCTCTAACATGGGATCCCTGGGATGGGATGTGATCCCTGGGATGAGATGGGATGGGATGGAATGGGATGGGATCCCTGGGATGGGATCCCTGGGATGGGATCCCTGGGGTGTTATCCCTGGGATGGGATGGGATCCCTGGGATGGGATCCCTGGGATGGGATGGGAAGGGATGGGATCCATGGGAAGGGATGGGATCCCTGTGATGGGATGAGATGGTATCCCAGCGATGGGATTGGTTGGGATGGGATCCCTAGGATGGGATGGGATGGGATGGGATGCGATGGGATAGGATGGGATGGGATGCGATGGGATAGGATGGGATGGGATTGGTTGGGATGGTATGGTATCCCTGGGATGGTGTCCCTGGGATGGGATGGGATGGGATGGGATGGGATGGGATGGGATGGCATGGGATGGGGTGGGATGGGATGGGATTGGATGGGATGGGGTGGGATGGGATGGGATTGGCTACACTGGGTTGGGATGGGATGGGATCGATGGGATGGGATGGGATGGAATGGGATCCCTGGGATGGTACGGAATGGGATCCCTGGGATGGGATGGGATACCTGGTATGGGATCCCTAGGATGGGATGGGATGGGATGGGATGGGATGCGATGGGATAGGATGGGATGGGATGGGGTAGGATGGGATGGGATCCCTGGGATGGGATGGGATCCCTGGGATGGGATCTCTGGGATCAGATGGTATCCATGGGATGGGATGCGTTGGGATGGGATGGAATCCCTGGGATGGGGACCAGGGGATGGGGTGGGATCCCTGGGATGGGATCCCTGGGATGGGATGGGATGGGATCCCTGGGATGGGATGGGATCCCTGGGATGGGATCCCTGGAATGTGATCCCTGGGATGGGATGGGATCCCTGGGATGGGATGGACTCCCTGGGATGGGATCCCTGGGATAGGATGGGATCCCTGGGTTGGGATCGAATCCCTGGGATGGCATCCCTGGGATGGGATGGAATCTCTGGGATGGGATCCCTGGGATGGGATGGGATGGGTTGGAATGGGATGGGATCCCTGGGTTGGGATGGGTTCCATGCGATGGGATCCCTGGGATGGGATGGGATGGGATCCCTGGGATGGGATGGGATGGGATGGGATGGGATGGGATGGGATGGGATGGGATGGGATGGAATGGGATGGGATCGGGTGGGATGGGATTGGTTGGGATGGGATGCGATCCCTGGGATGGTATGGGATGGGATGGGATGGGATCCCTGGGATGGGATGGGATCCATGGGATGGGATGGTTTGGGATGGGATTGGATCCCTGGGATAGGATGGAATGTGATTGGGTGGGATGGGATGGGTTGGGATGGGATGGGATCCCTGGGATGGGAACAGATGAAATGGGATCCCTGGGATGGGATGGAATCCCTGGGATGGGATGGGATGGGATGGGATGGGATCCCTGGGATGGGATCCCTGGGATGGGTTGGGATCCCTGGGATGGGATGGCCTCCCTGGGATGGGATCCATGGGATGTGTTACTTGGGATGGGATAGGATCCCTGGGATGGGAGAGGATGGGATGGGATATGTTGGGATGGGATGGGATCCCTGGGATGGGATCCCTGGGATGGGAACAGATGAAATGGGATCCCTGGGATGGGATGGAATCCCTGGGATGGGATGGGATCCCTGGGATGGGTTGGGATCCCTGGGATGGGATGGCCTCCCTGGGATGGGATCCATGGGATGGGTTACTTGGGATGGGATAGGATCCCTGGGATGGGAGAGGATGGGATGGGATATGTTGGGATGGGATTGGATCCCTGGGATGGGATGGGATCCCTGGGATGGGATCCCTGGAATGTGATCCCTCGTATGGGATGGGATCACTGGGATGGGATGGAATCCCTGGGATGGGATCCCTGGGATGGGATGGGATGGGATCCCTGGGATGTTATGGGATCCGTGGGATGTGATGGGATTGGATTCCTGGGATGGGAATGGGTGGGATGGGATGGGATCACTGGGACGGGATGGAATCCCTGGGACGAGATCGCTGGGATGGGATGTGATGGGATGTGATGGGATGGGATGGGATCCCTGGGTTGGGATGGGTTCCATGGGATGGGATCCCTGGGATGGGATGGGATGGGATGGGATGGGATGGGATAGGATCTCTGGGATAGGATCCCTGGGATGAGATGGGATCCCTGGGATGGGATCCCTGGGATGGGATGGGATGGGATCCCTGGGATGTTATCGGATCCGTGGGATGTGATGGGATGGGATTCCTGGGATGGGAATGGGTGGGATGGGATGGGATGGGATCCCTGGAATGGGATGGGATCCCTGTGATGGGATGAGATGGTATCCCAGCGATGGGATTGGTTGGGATGGGATCCCTAGGATGGGATGGGATGGGATGGGATGCGATGGGATAGGATGGGATGGGATGCGATGGGATAGGATGGGATGGGATGGGGTAGGATGGGATGGGATCCCTGGGATGGGATGGGATGGGATGGGATGGGATTGGATGGGATGTGATGGCATGGGATGGGATCCCTGGAATGGGATGGGATCCCTGGAATGGGATGGGATGTGATTCCTGGGATGGGAATGGATGGGATGGGATGGGATTGGATGGGATGGGATCCCTGTGATGGGATGGGATCCCTGTGATGGGATGGGATGGGATCCCTGTGATGGGATTTGTTGGGATGGGATCCCTGGGATGGGATGGAATACCTGGGATGGGATCGCTGGGATGGGATGGGATGGGATCCCTGCGCTGGGATGGGATCGTATGGTATCCCTGGTATGGGATACATGGGATGGGATCGGATGTGATTGCATGGGATGGGATTGGATGGGATGGGATGGGCTAGAATGGGTTGGGATGGGATGGGATCAATGGGATGGGAGCGGAGGGGATGGGATGGGATGGGATGGGTTGGGATCCCTGGGATGGGATCCCTTGGATGGGATGTGATCCCTGGTATGGGATCCCTGGGATGGGATGGGATGGGATGGGATGGGATGGGATCGATGGGATGGGATGGGATGGGTTGGGATGGGTTGGGATGGGATAGGATCGCTGGGATTGGATCCCGGGGATGAGATGGGAACCCTGTGATGGGATCCCTGGGATGGGATGGGATGGGATGGGATGGGATGGGATGGGATGGAATGGGATGGGATGGGATGGAATGGAATGGGATGGGATGGGATTGGATGGGATGGCATGGGTTGGGATGGGATTCGATGGGATGGGATGGGATCCCTGGGATGGGATCGGATGGGATGGGATCCCTGGGATGGAATCCCTGGGATAGGATGGGATCCCTGGGTTGGGATGGGTTCCATGGGATGGGATCCCTGGGATGGGATGGGATGGGATGGGATGGGATGGGATGGGATGGGATGGGATGGGATGGGATGGGATGGGATGCGATGGGATGGGATGGGATAGGATCTCTGGGATAGGATCCCTGGGATGAGATGGGATCCCTGGGATGGGATCCCTGGGATGGGATGGGATGGGATCCCTGGGATGTTATGGGATCCGTGGGATGTGATGGGATGGGATTCCTGGGATGGTAATGGGTGGGATGGGATGGGATGGGATCCCTGGAATGGGATGGGATCCCTGTGATGGGATGATATGGTATCCCAGCGATGGGATTGGTTGGGATGGGATCCCTGGGATGGGATGGAATACCTGGCATGAGATAGCAGGGATGATATGGGATGGGATGGGATGGGATGGGATGGGATGGGATGGGATGGGATCCCTGGGATGGGATGGGATCCATGGGATGGGATGGGATCCCTGGGATGGGATACCTGGGGTGGGATGGGATGGGATTGGATGGGATGGGATGGGATGGGATGGGATGGGATGGGATTGGATGGGATGGGATGGGATCCCTGGGATGGGATCCCTGGGATGGGATGGGATGGGATGGGATCCCTGGGATGGGATGGGATCCCTGGGATGGGATGTGTTCACTGGGATGGGATGGGATCCCTGGAATGGGATGGGATGGGATTCCTGGGATGGGATGGGATCCCTGGGATAGTATGGGATTCCTGCGTTGGGATCGAATCCCTGGGATGGCATCCGTGAGATGGGATGAGATCTCTAACATGGGATCCCTGGGATGGGATGTGATCCCTGGGATGAGATGGGATGGGATGGAATGGGATGGGATCCCTGGGATGGGATCCCTGGGGTGTTATCCCTGGGATGGGATGGGATCCCTGGGATGGGATGGGAAGGGATGGGATCCATGGGAAGGGATGGGTTGGGATGGGTTGGGAACCGTTGGATGGGATCTTATGGGATCCCTGGGATGAGATGGGATGGGATTGGATCCCTGGGATGGGATGAGATGTGATGCTAGGGATGGGATCCCTGGAATGTGATCCCTCGTATGGGATGGGATCCGTGGGATGGGATGGAATCCCTGTGATGGGATGCCGGGGTTGGAATGGAATGGGATGGGATCCCTGGGATGGGATCCCTGTGATGGTATCCCTGGGATGGGATGGGATGGGATGGGATGGGATGGGATGGGATGGGATGGGATCGGATGGGATCCTTGGGATGGGATGGGATCGCTGGGATGGGATGGGATGGGAGGGATCCCTGGAATGGCAAGGGATCCCTGGTATGGGATCCGTGGGATGGAATAGGATGAGATGTGATGGGATTGGATGGGATCCCTGGGATGGGATGGGACGGGATGGGAGGGGATGGGATGGGGTAGGATGGGATGGGATGGGGTAGGATGGGATGGGATGGGCGGGGATGGGATGGGATCCCTGGCATGGGATGGGATCCCTGCCATGGGATCTCTGGGATCGGATGGTATCCATGGGATGGGATGGGTTTGGAATGGGATGGAATCCCAGGGATGGGGACCCGGGGACGGGATGGGATCCCTGGGATGGGATCCCTGGGATGGGATGGGATGGGATGGGATGGGTTGGGATTGGATGGGATGGGATCGGATCTGATGGGATCCCTGGGATGGGATGGGATGGGATCACTGGGATGGGGTATCTGGGATGGGATGTGATGGGACGGGATGGGGTGGGATGGGATGGGGTGGGAAGGGATGGGATGGGCTACAATGGGATGGGATGGGATGGGATGGGATGGGATGGGATGGGATGGGATGGGATGGGATGGGATGGGATCCCTGGGATGAGATGGGATGGGATGGGATGGGATGGGATGGGATGGGATGGGATGGGATGGGATGGGATGCCATGGCATGGCATGGCATGGCATGGGATCCGCGGGATGAGATGGGATACGTGGGATGGGATGGGATGAGATGGGATGGGATGGGATGGGATGGGATGGGATCCCTGGGTTGGGAATGGCTGGGATGGGATACCTGGGATGGGATGGAATCCCTGGGATGAGATCGTTGGGATGGGATGGGATGGGATGGGATGGGATGGAATCCCTGGGATGGGATGGGATGGGATCCCTGGGATGGGGATCCCTGGGTTGGGGTGGGATCCCTGGGATGGGATGGGATGGGATCCCTGGAATGGGATCCCTGGAATGGGATGGGAGTCCTGGGATGGGATCTCTTGCATTGGATGGGATGGAATGGGATGTGATGGGATCCCTGGGATGGGATGGGATCCCTGAGATGAGATGGGATCCCTGGGATGGGATCCCTGGGATGGGATCGATGGGATCGGATGGGATGGGATGGGATCCCTGGAATGGGATCCCTGGAATGGGATGGGATCCCTGGGATGGGATCCCTTGCATTGGATGGGATGGGATGGGATGTCATGGGATCCCTGGGATGGGATGGGATCCCTGAGATGGGATGGGATCCCTGGGATGGGATCCCTGGGATTGGATGGATTCCCTGGGATGGGATCGATGGGATGGGATGTGATGGGATGGGATGGGATGGGATCCCTGGGATGTGATGGGATCCCTGGGATGGGATGGGATGGGATGGAATGGGCTGGGATGGGATGGGATGGGATCCCTGGGAATGGATGTGATGGGATCCCTGGGATGGGATGAGATCCTTGGGATGGGATGGGATGGGATGGGATCCCTGGGAAGGGATGGGATCCCTGGGAAGGGGGGCCTGGGATGGAATGGGATCCCTGGGATGGGATGCGATCCCAGGGATGGGATGGGATCGGATCCCAGGGATGCGATGGGATCCGTGGTATGGGATGGGATCCCTGGGGTGGGATCCCTGGGATGGGATCCCTGGGATGGGATGAGATCCTTGGGATGGGATGGGATGGGATGGGATGGGATGGGAGGGATCCCTGGGATGGGATGGGATCCCTGGGATGGGATCCCTGGGATGGAATGTGATCCCTTGAATGGGATGGGATTCCTGGGATGGGATGGGATGGGATGGGATCCCTGCGATGGGATCCCTGGGATGGGATGGGATCCCTGGGATGGGATCGGATGGGATGGGATGGCATCCCTGCGATGGGATCCCTGGGATGGGATGGGATCCCTGGGATGGGATGTGATCCCTGGGATGGCATCCTTGGGATTGGGATCCCTGGGATGGGATGGGATGGGATGGGATGGGATCCCTGGGATAGGATGGGATCCCTGCGATGGGATGGGATGGGATCCCTGGGATGGGATGGTATTTGATGGGATGGGATCTCTGGGATGGGATGGGATGGTATGCGATGGGATGTGGTCCCTGGGATGGGATGGGATCCCTGGGATGGGATCCCTGGGATGGGATGGGATCCGTGGAATGGGATGGGATCCCTGGGATGGGATCGCTGGGATGGCATGGGATCCCTGGGATGGGATGTGACGGGATCCCTGGGATGGGATGGGATGGGATGGGAGGGATGCCTGGGAAGGAATGGGATCCCTGGGATGGGATCCCTGGGATGGGATGGGATGTGATGGGATGGGATCCCTGGGATGGGATCCGTGGGATGGGATGGGATACCTGGGATGGGATCACTGGCATGGAATGGGATGAGATGGGATGGGATGGGATCCCTGGGATGGGATGGGATCCCTGGGATGGGATGGGATGTGATGGGATGGGATGGGATCCTTGGGATGGGATGGGATCGCTGGGATGGGATGGGATGGGAGGGATCCCTGGAATGGCAAGGGATCCCTGGTATGGGATCCGTGGGATGGAATAGGATGAGATGTGATGGGATTGGATGGGATCCCTGGGATGGGATGGGTCCCCTGGGATGGGATGGGATGGGATCCCTGGGATGTGATGGGATCGCTGGGATGGGATGGGATGGGATGGGATGGGATGGGATGGGATGGGATGGGATGGGATTGGCTACAATGGGTTGGAATGGGATGGGATCGATGGGATGGGATGGGATGGGATGGAATGGGATCCCTGAGATGGTACGGAATGGGATACCTGGGATGCGATGGGATACCTGATATGGGATCCCTAGGATGGGATGGGATGGGATGGAATGGGATGGGACGGGATGGGATGGGATGGGGTAGGATGGGATGGGATGGGGTAGGATGGGATGGGATGGTTTGGGATGGGATGGGATCCCTGGGATGGGATGGGATCCCTGGGAGGGGATCTCTGGGATCGGATGGTATCCATAGGATGGGATGGGTTTGGGATGGGATGGAATCCCAGGGATGGGGACCCGGGGACGGGATGGGATCCCTGGGATGGGATCCGTGGGATGGGATGGGATGGGATGGGATGGGATGGGATCTCTGTGATGGGATGGGATCCCTGGGATGGGAATCCTGGGATGGGATGGGATGGGATGGGATGGGAGGGATCCCTGGGATGGGTTGGGATCCCTGGGATGGGATCCCTGGGATGGAATGGGATGAGATGGGATGGGAAGGGATCCCTGGGATGGGATGGGATCCCTGGGATGGGATGGTATTTGATGGGATGGGATCTCTGGGATGGGATGGGACAGGATCCCTGGGATGGGAAGGGATCCCTTGGATGGGATCCCTGGGATGGGATGGGATGGCATGGGATGGGATGGGTTTGGATGGGATGGGATCCCTGGGATGGGATGGGATGGGATGGGATGGGATGGGATGGGATGGGATGCCATGGCATGGCATGGGATCCGCGGGATGAGATGGGATGAGATGGGATACGTGGGATGGGATGGGATACGTGGGATGGGATGGGATGAGATGGGATGAGATGGGATGGGATGGGATGGGATGGGATCCCTGGAATGGGATCCCGGGAATGGGATGGGAGCCCTGGGATGGGATCCCTTGCATTGGATGGGATGGAATGGGATGTGATGGGATCCCTGGGATGGGATGGGATCCCTGAGATGAGATGGGATCCCTGGGATGGGATCCCTGGGATGGGATCGATGGGATGGGATGGGATGGGATTCCTGGAATGGGATCCCTGGGATGGGATGGGATCCCTGAGATGAGATGGGATCCCTGGGATGGGATCCCTGGGATGGGATCGATGGGATGGGATGGGATGGGATTCCTGGAATGGGATCCCTGGAATGGGATGGGATCCCTGGGATGGGATCCCTTGCATTGGATGGGATGGGATGGGATGTCATGGGATCCCTGGGATGGGATCCCTGAGATGGGATGGCATCCCTGGGATGGGATCCCTGGGATGGGATCGATGGGATGGGATGGGATGGGATCCCTGGGATGGGATCCCTGGGATGTGATGGGATTGCTGGGATGGGATCCCTGGAATGGGATGGGATCCCTAGGATGGGATGGGATCCCTGGCATGGAATGGGATCCCTGGGATGGTGATCCCTGGGAAGGGATGGGATCCCTGGGATGGGATCCCTGGGATGGGATGGAATCCCTGGGATGGGATCCCTGGGATAGGATGGGATCCCTGGGTTGGGATCGAATCTCAGGGATGGGATCCCTGGGATGGGATGGAATCTCTGGGATGGGATCCCTGGGATGGGATGGAATCTCTGGGATGGGATCCCTGGGATGGGATGGGATGGGATGGAATGGGACGGGATCCCTGGGATGGGATGGGATCCCTGGGATGTTATCCCTGGGATGGGATGGGATGGGATCCCTGGGATGGGATGGGATCCCAGGGATGGGATGGGATCCCTGGGTTGGGATGGGTACCATGGGATGGGATCCCTGGGATGTTATGGGATCCGTGGGATGTGATGGGATGGGATTCCTGGGATGGGAATGGGTGGGATAGGATGGGATGGGATCCCTGGAATGGGATGGGATCCCTGTGATGGGATGAGATGGTATCCCAGCGATGGGATTGGTTGGGATGGGATCCCTGGGATGGGATGGAATACCTGGCATGAGATAGCAGGGATGATATGGGATGGGATGGGATGGGATGGGATGGGATGGGATGGGATGGGATGGGATGGGATGGGATGGGATGGGATGGGATTGGATGGGATGGGATGGGATCCCTGGGATGGGATACCTGGGGTGGGATGGGATGGGATTGGATGGGATGGGATGGGATGGGATGGGATTGGATGGGATGGGATGGGATCCCTGGGATGGGATCCCTGGGATGGGATGGGATGGGATGGGATCCCTGGGATGGGATGGGATCCCTGGGATGGGATGTGTTCACTGGGATGGGATGGGATCCCTGGAATGGGATGGGATGGGATTCCTGGGATGGGATGGGATCCCTGGGATAGTATGGGATTCCTGCGTTGGGATCGAATCCCTGGGATGGCATCCGTGAGATGGGATGAGATCTCTAACATGGGATCCCTGGGATGGGATGTGATCCCTGGGATGAGATGGGATGGGATGGAATGGGATGGGATCCCTGGGATGGGATCCCTGGGATGGGATCCCTGGGGTGTTATCCCTGGGATGGGATGGGATCCCTGGGATGGGATCCCTGGGATGGGATGGGAAGGGATGGGATCCATGGGAAGGGATGGGATCCCTGTGATGGGATGAGATGGTATCCCAGCGATGGGATTGGTTGGGATGGGATCCCTAGGATGGGATGGGATGGGATGGGATGCGATGGGATAGGATGGGATGGGATGCGATGGGATAGGATGGGATGGGATTGGTTGGGATGGTATGGTATCCCTGGGATGGTGTCCCTGGGATGGGATGGGATGGGATGGGATGGGATGGGATGGGATGGCATGGGATGGGGTGGGATGGGATGGGATTGGATGGGATGGGGTGGGATGGGATGGGATTGGCTACACTGGGTTGGGATGGGATGGGATCGATGGGATGGGATGGGATGGAATGGGATCCCTGGGATGGTACGGAATGGGATCCCTGGGATGGGATGGGATACCTGGTATGGGATCCCTAGGATGGGATGGGATGGGATGGGATGGGATGCGATGGGATAGGATGGGATGGGATGGGGTAGGATGGGATGGGATCCCTGGGATGGGATGGGATCCCTGGGATGGGATCTCTGGGATCAGATGGTATCCATGGGATGGGATGCGTTGGGATGGGATGGAATCCCTGGGATGGGGACCAGGGGATGGGGTGGGATCCCTGGGATGGGATCCCTGGGATGGGATGGGATGGGATCCCTGGGATGGGATGGGATCCCTGGGATGGGATCCCTGGAATGTGATCCCTGGGATGGGATGGGATCCCTGGGATGGGATGGACTCCCTGGGATGGGATCCCTGGGATAGGATGGGATCCCTGGGTTGGGATCGAATCCCTGGGATGGCATCCCTGGGATGGGATGGAATCTCTGGGATGGGATCCCTGGGATGGGATGGGATGGGTTGGAATGGGATGGGATCCCTGGGTTGGGATGGGTTCCATGCGATGGGATCCCTGGGATGGGATGGGATGGGATCCCTGGGATGGGATGGGATGGGATGGGATGGGATGGGATGGGATGGGATGGGATGGAATGGGATGGGATCGGGTGGGATGGGATTGGTTGGGATGGGATGCGATCCCTGGGATGGTATGGGATGGGATGGGATGGGATCCCTGGGATGGGATGGGATCCATGGGATGGGATGGTTTGGGATGGGATTGGATCCCTGGGATAGGATGGAATGTGATTGGGTGGGATGGGATGGGTTGGGATGGGATGGGATCCCTGGGATGGGAACAGATGAAATGGGATCCCTGGGATGGGATGGAATCCCTGGGATGGGATGGGATGGGATGGGATGGGATCCCTGGGATGGGATCCCTGGGATGGGTTGGGATCCCTGGGATGGGATGGCCTCCCTGGGATGGGATCCATGGGATGTGTTACTTGGGATGGGATAGGATCCCTGGGATGGGAGAGGATGGGATGGGATATGTTGGGATGGGATGGGATCCCTGGGATGGGATCCCTGGGATGGGAACAGATGAAATGGGATCCCTGGGATGGGATGGAATCCCTGGGATGGGATGGGATCCCTGGGATGGGTTGGGATCCCTGGGATGGGATGGCCTCCCTGGGATGGGATCCATGGGATGGGTTACTTGGGATGGGATAGGATCCCTGGGATGGGAGAGGATGGGATGGGATATGTTGGGATGGGATTGGATCCCTGGGATGGGATGGGATCCCTGGGATGGGATCCCTGGAATGTGATCCCTCGTATGGGATGGGATCACTGGGATGGGATGGAATCCCTGGGATGGGATCCCTGGGATGGGATGGGATGGGATCCCTGGGATGTTATGGGATCCGTGGGATGTGATGGGATTGGATTCCTGGGATGGGAATGGGTGGGATGGGATGGGATCACTGGGACGGGATGGAATCCCTGGGACGAGATCGCTGGGATGGGATGTGATGGGATGTGATGGGATGGGATGGGATCCCTGGGTTGGGATGGGTTCCATGGGATGGGATCCCTGGGATGGGATGGGATGGGATGGGATGGGATGGGATAGGATCTCTGGGATAGGATCCCTGGGATGAGATGGGATCCCTGGGATGGGATCCCTGGGATGGGATGGGATGGGATCCCTGGGATGTTATCGGATCCGTGGGATGTGATGGGATGGGATTCCTGGGATGGGAATGGGTGGGATGGGATGGGATGGGATCCCTGGAATGGGATGGGATCCCTGTGATGGGATGAGATGGTATCCCAGCGATGGGATTGGTTGGGATGGGATCCCTAGGATGGGATGGGATGGGATGGGATGCGATGGGATAGGATGGGATGGGATGCGATGGGATAGGATGGGATGGGATGGGGTAGGATGGGATGGGATCCCTGGGATGGGATGGGATGGGATGGGATGGGATTGGATGGGATGTGATGGCATGGGATGGGATCCCTGGAATGGGATGGGATCCCTGGAATGGGATGGGATGTGATTCCTGGGATGGGAATGGATGGGATGGGATGGGATTGGATGGGATGGGATCCCTGTGATGGGATGGGATCCCTGTGATGGGATGGGATGGGATCCCTGTGATGGGATTTGTTGGGATGGGATCCCTGGGATGGGATGGAATACCTGGGATGGGATCGCTGGGATGGGATGGGATGGGATCCCTGCGCTGGGATGGGATCGTATGGTATCCCTGGTATGGGATACATGGGATGGGATCGGATGTGATTGCATGGGATGGGATTGGATGGGATGGGATGGGCTAGAATGGGTTGGGATGGGATGGGATCAATGGGATGGGAGCGGAGGGGATGGGATGGGATGGGATGGGTTGGGATCCCTGGGATGGGATCCCTTGGATGGGATGTGATCCCTGGTATGGGATCCCTGGGATGGGATGGGATGGGATGGGATGGGATGGGATCGATGGGATGGGATGGGATGGGTTGGGATGGGTTGGGATGGGATAGGATCGCTGGGATTGGATCCCGGGGATGAGATGGGAACCCTGTGATGGGATCCCTGGGATGGGATGGGATGGGATGGGATGGGATGGGATGGGATGGAATGGGATGGGATGGGATGGAATGGAATGGGATGGGATGGGATTGGATGGGATGGCATGGGTTGGGATGGGATTCGATGGGATGGGATGGGATCCCTGGGATGGGATCGGATGGGATGGGATCCCTGGGATGGAATCCCTGGGATAGGATGGGATCCCTGGGTTGGGATGGGTTCCATGGGATGGGATCCCTGGGATGGGATGGGATGGGATGGGATGGGATGGGATGGGATGGGATGGGATGGGATGGGATGGGATGGGATGCGATGGGATGGGATGGGATAGGATCTCTGGGATAGGATCCCTGGGATGAGATGGGATCCCTGGGATGGGATCCCTGGGATGGGATGGGATGGGATCCCTGGGATGTTATGGGATCCGTGGGATGTGATGGGATGGGATTCCTGGGATGGTAATGGGTGGGATGGGATGGGATGGGATCCCTGGAATGGGATGGGATCCCTGTGATGGGATGATATGGTATCCCAGCGATGGGATTGGTTGGGATGGGATCCCTGGGATGGGATGGAATACCTGGCATGAGATAGCAGGGATGATATGGGATGGGATGGGATGGGATGGGATGGGATGGGATGGGATGGGATGGGATCCCTGGGATGGGATGGGATCCATGGGATGGGATGGGATCCCTGGGATGGGATACCTGGGGTGGGATGGGATGGGATTGGATGGGATGGGATGGGATGGGATGGGATGGGATGGGATTGGATGGGATGGGATGGGATCCCTGGGATGGGATCCCTGGGATGGGATGGGATGGGATGGGATCCCTGGGATGGGATGGGATCCCTGGGATGGGATGTGTTCACTGGGATGGGATGGGATCCCTGGAATGGGATGGGATGGGATTCCTGGGATGGGATGGGATCCCTGGGATAGTATGGGATTCCTGCGTTGGGATCGAATCCCTGGGATGGCATCCGTGAGATGGGATGAGATCTCTAACATGGGATCCCTGGGATGGGATGTGATCCCTGGGATGAGATGGGATGGGATGGAATGGGATGGGATCCCTGGGATGGGATCCCTGGGGTGTTATCCCTGGGATGGGATGGGATCCCTGGGATGGGATGGGAAGGGATGGGATCCATGGGAAGGGATGGGTTGGGATGGGTTGGGAACCGTTGGATGGGATCTTATGGGATCCCTGGGATGAGATGGGATGGGATTGGATCCCTGGGATGGGATGAGATGTGATGCTAGGGATGGGATCCCTGGAATGTGATCCCTCGTATGGGATGGGATCCGTGGGATGGGATGGAATCCCTGTGATGGGATGCCGGGGTTGGAATGGAATGGGATGGGATCCCTGGGATGGGATCCCTGTGATGGTATCCCTGGGATGGGATGGGATGGGATGGGATGGGATGGGATGGGATGGGATGGGATGGGATCGGATGGGATCCTTGGGATGGGATGGGATCGCTGGGATGGGATGGGATGGGAGGGATCCCTGGAATGGCAAGGGATCCCTGGTATGGGATCCGTGGGATGGAATAGGATGAGATGTGATGGGATTGGATGGGATCCCTGGGATGGGATGGGACGGGATGGGAGGGGATGGGATGGGGTAGGATGGGATGGGATGGGGTAGGATGGGATGGGATGGGCGGGGATGGGATGGGATCCCTGGCATGGGATGGGATCCCTGCCATGGGATCTCTGGGATCGGATGGTATCCATGGGATGGGATGGGTTTGGAATGGGATGGAATCCCAGGGATGGGGACCCGGGGACGGGATGGGATCCCTGGGATGGGATCCCTGGGATGGGATGGGATGGGATGGGATGGGTTGGGATTGGATGGGATGGGATCGGATCTGATGGGATCCCTGGGATGGGATGGGATGGGATCACTGGGATGGGGTATCTGGGATGGGATGTGATGGGACGGGATGGGGTGGGATGGGATGGGGTGGGAAGGGATGGGATGGGCTACAATGGGATGGGATGGGATGGGATGGGATGGGATGGGATGGGATGGGATGGGATGGGATGGGATGGGATGGGATCCCTGGGATGAGATGGGATGGGATGGGATGGGATGGGATGGGATGGGATGGGATGGGATGGGATGGGATGCCATGGCATGGCATGGCATGGCATGGGATCCGCGGGATGAGATGGGATACGTGGGATGGGATGGGATGAGATGGGATGGGATGGGATGGGATGGGATGGGATGGGATCCCTGGGTTGGGAATGGCTGGGATGGGATACCTGGGATGGGATGGAATCCCTGGGATGAGATCGTTGGGATGGGATGGGATGGGATGGGATGGGATGGAATCCCTGGGATGGGATGGGATGGGATCCCTGGGATGGGGATCCCTGGGTTGGGGTGGGATCCCTGGGATGGGATGGGATGGGATCCCTGGAATGGGATCCCTGGAATGGGATGGGAGTCCTGGGATGGGATCTCTTGCATTGGATGGGATGGAATGGGATGTGATGGGATCCCTGGGATGGGATGGGATCCCTGAGATGAGATGGGATCCCTGGGATGGGATCCCTGGGATGGGATCGATGGGATCGGATGGGATGGGATGGGATCCCTGGAATGGGATCCCTGGAATGGGATGGGATCCCTGGGATGGGATCCCTTGCATTGGATGGGATGGGATGGGATGTCATGGGATCCCTGGGATGGGATGGGATCCCTGAGATGGGATGGGATCCCTGGGATGGGATCCCTGGGATTGGATGGATTCCCTGGGATGGGATCGATGGGATGGGATGTGATGGGATGGGATGGGATGGGATCCCTGGGATGTGATGGGATCCCTGGGATGGGATGGGATGGGATGGAATGGGCTGGGATGGGATGGGATGGGATCCCTGGGAATGGATGTGATGGGATCCCTGGGATGGGATGAGATCCTTGGGATGGGATGGGATGGGATGGGATCCCTGGGAAGGGATGGGATCCCTGGGAAGGGGGGCCTGGGATGGAATGGGATCCCTGGGATGGGATGCGATCCCAGGGATGGGATGGGATCGGATCCCAGGGATGCGATGGGATCCGTGGTATGGGATGGGATCCCTGGGGTGGGATCCCTGGGATGGGATCCCTGGGATGGGATGAGATCCTTGGGATGGGATGGGATGGGATGGGATGGGATGGGAGGGATCCCTGGGATGGGATGGGATCCCTGGGATGGGATCCCTGGGATGGAATGTGATCCCTTGAATGGGATGGGATTCCTGGGATGGGATGGGATGGGATGGGATCCCTGCGATGGGATCCCTGGGATGGGATGGGATCCCTGGGATGGGATCGGATGGGATGGGATGGCATCCCTGCGATGGGATCCCTGGGATGGGATGGGATCCCTGGGATGGGATGTGATCCCTGGGATGGCATCCTTGGGATTGGGATCCCTGGGATGGGATGGGATGGGATGGGATGGGATCCCTGGGATAGGATGGGATCCCTGCGATGGGATGGGATGGGATCCCTGGGATGGGATGGTATTTGATGGGATGGGATCTCTGGGATGGGATGGGATGGTATGCGATGGGATGTGGTCCCTGGGATGGGATGGGATCCCTGGGATGGGATCCCTGGGATGGGATGGGATCCGTGGAATGGGATGGGATCCCTGGGATGGGATCGCTGGGATGGCATGGGATCCCTGGGATGGGATGTGACGGGATCCCTGGGATGGGATGGGATGGGATGGGAGGGATGCCTGGGAAGGAATGGGATCCCTGGGATGGGATCCCTGGGATGGGATGGGATGTGATGGGATGGGATCCCTGGGATGGGATCCGTGGGATGGGATGGGATACCTGGGATGGGATCACTGGCATGGAATGGGATGAGATGGGATGGGATGGGATCCCTGGGATGGGATGGGATCCCTGGGATGGGATGGGATGTGATGGGATGGGATGGGATCCTTGGGATGGGATGGGATCGCTGGGATGGGATGGGATGGGAGGGATCCCTGGAATGGCAAGGGATCCCTGGTATGGGATCCGTGGGATGGAATAGGATGAGATGTGATGGGATTGGATGGGATCCCTGGGATGGGATGGGTCCCCTGGGATGGGATGGGATGGGATCCCTGGGATGTGATGGGATCGCTGGGATGGGATGGGATGGGATGGGATGGGATGGGATGGGATGGGATGGGATTGGCTACAATGGGTTGGAATGGGATGGGATCGATGGGATGGGATGGGATGGGATGGAATGGGATCCCTGAGATGGTACGGAATGGGATACCTGGGATGCGATGGGATACCTGATATGGGATCCCTAGGATGGGATGGGATGGGATGGAATGGGATGGGACGGGATGGGATGGGATGGGGTAGGATGGGATGGGATGGGGTAGGATGGGATGGGATGGTTTGGGATGGGATGGGATCCCTGGGATGGGATGGGATCCCTGGGAGGGGATCTCTGGGATCGGATGGTATCCATAGGATGGGATGGGTTTGGGATGGGATGGAATCCCAGGGATGGGGACCCGGGGACGGGATGGGATCCCTGGGATGGGATCCGTGGGATGGGATGGGATGGGATGGGATGGGATGGGATCTCTGTGATGGGATGGGATCCCTGGGATGGGAATCCTGGGATGGGATGGGATGGGATGGGATGGGAGGGATCCCTGGGATGGGTTGGGATCCCTGGGATGGGATCCCTGGGATGGAATGGGATGAGATGGGATGGGAAGGGATCCCTGGGATGGGATGGGATCCCTGGGATGGGATGGTATTTGATGGGATGGGATCTCTGGGATGGGATGGGACAGGATCCCTGGGATGGGAAGGGATCCCTTGGATGGGATCCCTGGGATGGGATGGGATGGCATGGGATGGGATGGGTTTGGATGGGATGGGATCCCTGGGATGGGATGGGATGGGATGGGATGGGATGGGATGGGATGGGATGCCATGGCATGGCATGGGATCCGCGGGATGAGATGGGATGAGATGGGATACGTGGGATGGGATGGGATACGTGGGATGGGATGGGATGAGATGGGATGAGATGGGATGGGATGGGATGGGATGGGATCCCTGGAATGGGATCCCGGGAATGGGATGGGAGCCCTGGGATGGGATCCCTTGCATTGGATGGGATGGAATGGGATGTGATGGGATCCCTGGGATGGGATGGGATCCCTGAGATGAGATGGGATCCCTGGGATGGGATCCCTGGGATGGGATCGATGGGATGGGATGGGATGGGATTCCTGGAATGGGATCCCTGGGATGGGATGGGATCCCTGAGATGAGATGGGATCCCTGGGATGGGATCCCTGGGATGGGATCGATGGGATGGGATGGGATGGGATTCCTGGAATGGGATCCCTGGAATGGGATGGGATCCCTGGGATGGGATCCCTTGCATTGGATGGGATGGGATGGGATGTCATGGGATCCCTGGGATGGGATCCCTGAGATGGGATGGCATCCCTGGGATGGGATCCCTGGGATGGGATCGATGGGATGGGATGGGATGGGATCCCTGGGATGGGATCCCTGGGATGTGATGGGATTGCTGGGATGGGATCCCTGGAATGGGATGGGATCCCTAGGATGGGATGGGATCCCTGGCATGGAATGGGATCCCTGGGATGGTGATCCCTGGGAAGGGATGGGATCCCTGGGATGGGATCCCTGGGATGGGATGGAATCCCTGGGATGGGATCCCTGGGATAGGATGGGATCCCTGGGTTGGGATCGAATCTCAGGGATGGGATCCCTGGGATGGGATGGAATCTCTGGGATGGGATCCCTGGGATGGGATGGAATCTCTGGGATGGGATCCCTGGGATGGGATGGGATGGGATGGAATGGGACGGGATCCCTGGGATGGGATGGGATCCCTGGGATGTTATCCCTGGGATGGGATGGGATGGGATCCCTGGGATGGGATGGGATCCCAGGGATGGGATGGGATCCCTGGGTTGGGATGGGTACCATGGGATGGGATCCCTGGGATGTTATGGGATCCGTGGGATGTGATGGGATGGGATTCCTGGGATGGGAATGGGTGGGATGGGATGGGATGGGATGGGATCCCTGGGATGGGATGGTGTCCCTGGGATGGGATTGGTTGGGATGGGATCCCTGAGATCGGATGGAATACCTGGCATGAGATAGCAGGGATGATATGGGATGGGATGGGATGGGATGGGATGGGATGGGATGGGATGGGATGGGATGGGATGGGATTGGCTACAATGGGTTGGAATGGGATGGGATCGATGGGATGGGATGGGATGGGATGGAATGGGATCCCTGAGATGGTACGGAATGGGATACCTGGGATGCGATGGGATACCTGATATGGGATCCCTAGGATGGGATGGGATGGGATGGAATGGGATGGGACGGGATGGAATGGGATGGGGTAGGATGGGATGGGATGGGGTAGGATGGGATGGGATGGTTTGGGATGGGATGGGATCCCTGGGATGGGATGGGATCCCTGGGAGGGGATCTCTGGGATCGGATGGTATCCATGGGATGGGATGGGTTTGGGATGGGATGGAATCCCAGGGATGGGGACCCGGGGACGGGATGGGATCCCTGGGATGGGATCCGTGGGATGGGATGGGATGGGATGGGATGGGATGGGATGGGATGGGATGGGATCTCTGTGATGGGATGGGATCCCTGGGATGGGAATCCTGGGATGGGATGGGATGGGATGGGATGGGAGGGATCCCTGGGATGGGTTGGGATCCCTGGGATGGGATCCCTGGGATGGAATGGGATGAGATGGGATGGGAAGGGATCCCTGGGATGGGATGGGATCCCTGGGATGGGATGGTATTTGATGGGATGGGATCTCTGGGATGGGATGGGACAGGATCCCTGGGATGGGAAGGGATCCCTTGGATGGGATCCCTGGGATGGGATGGGATGGCATGGGATGGGATGGGATCCCTGGAAAGGGATCCCTGGAATGGGATGGCATCCCTGGGACGGGATCCCTGGGATGCGACGGGATGGGATCCCTGTTATGGGATGGGATCCCTGGGATGGGATGCGATGGGATGGGATGGGATGGGATGGGATGGGATGGGATGGGATGGGATGGGATGGGATGGGAGGGATCCCTGTGATGGGATGGGATGGTATGCGATGGGATGTGGTCCCTGGGATGGGATGGGATCCCTGGGATGGGATCCCTGGGATGGGATCCCTGGGATGGGATGGGATCCGTGGAATGGGATGGGATCCCCGGCATGGGATCGCTGGGATGGCATGGGATCCCTGGGATGGGATGTGATGGGATCCCTGGGATGGGATGAGATCCTTGGGATGGGATGGGATGGGATCCCTGGGATGGGATGGGATCCCTGGGAAGGGGGGCCTGGGATGGAATGGGATCCCTGGGATGGGATGCGATCCCTGGGAAGGGGTGCCTGGGATGGGATGGGATTCCTGGGATGCGATGGGATCCCAGGGATGGGATGGGCTGGGATCCCAGGGATGCGATGGGATCCGTGGTATGGGATGGGATCCCTGGGATGGGATCCCTGGGATGGGATCCCTGGGATGGGAATCCTGGGATGGGATGGGATGGGATGGGATGGGATGGGATGGGAGGGATGCCTGGGATGGGATGGGATCCCTGGGATGGGATCCCTGGGATGGAATGGGATGAGATGGGATGGGATGGGATCCCTGGGATGTGATGGGATGGGATCCCTGGGATGGGATGGTATTTCATGGGATGGGATCTCTGGGATGGGATGGGACGGGATCCCTGGGATGGGAAGGGATCCCTTGGATGGGATCCCTGGGATGGGATGGCATGGGATGGGATGGGATCCCTGGAAAGGGATCCCAGGAATGGGATGGTATCCCTGGGACGGGATCCCTGGGATGCCACCGGATGGGATCCCTGTTATGGGATGGGATGGTATGCGATGGGATGTGGTCCCTGGGATGGGATGGGATCCCTGGGATGGGATCCCTGGGATGGGATGGGATCCGTGGAATGGGATGGGATCCCTGGGATGGGATCGCTGGGATGGCATGGGATCCCTGGGATGGGATGTGATGGGATCCCTGGGATGGGATGGGATGGGATGGGAGGGATGCCTGGGAAGGAATGGGATCCCTGGGATGGGATCCCTGGGATGGGATGGGATGTAATGGGATGGGATCCCTGGGATGGGATCCCTGGGATGGGATCCCTGGGATGGGATGGGATACCTGGGATGGGATCACTGGCATGGAATGGGATGAGATGGGATGGGATGGGATCCCTGGGATGGGATGGGATGGGATGTGATGGGATGGGATGGGATCCTTGGGATGGGATGGGATCCCTGGGAAGGGGTGCCTGGGATGGCATGGGATCCCTGTGATGCGATGGGATCCCGGGGATGGGGTGGGATCCCTGGGAAGGGGTGCCTGGGATGGGATGGGATCCCTGTGATGCGATGGGATCCCGGGGATGGGGTGGGATCCCTGGGAAGGGGTGCCTGGGATGGGATGGCATCCCTGTGATGCGATGGGATCCCAGGGATGCGATGGGATCCCTGGCATGGGATCCCTGGGATGGAATGGGATCCCTGGGATGGGATCTCTGGGATGGGATCCCTGGGATGGGATGGGATGGGAGGGATCCCTGGAATGGCAAGGGATCCCTGGTATGGGATCCGTAGGATGGAATAGGATGAGATGTGATGGGATTGGATGGGATCCCTGGGATGGGATGGGTCCCCTGGGATGGGATGGGATCCCTGGGATGGGATGAGATCCCTGGGATGGGATGGGATGGGATGGGATGGGATGGGATGGGATCCCTGTGATGGGGTCCCTGGGATGGGATGGGATTCCTGGGATGGGTTCCCTGGGATGGGATGGGATCCCTGGGATGGGTTCCCTGGGATGGGATGGGATCCCTGGGATTGGATCCCTGGGATGGGATCGCTGGGATGGGATGGGAGGGATCCCTGGAATGGCAAGGGATCCCTGGTATGGGATCCGTGGGATGGAATAGGATGAGATGTGATGGGATTGGATGGGATCCCTGGGATGGGATGGGTCCCCTGGGATGGGATGGGATGGGATCCCTGGGATGTGATGGGATCGCTGGGATGGGATCCCTGGGATGGGATGGGATCCCTAGGATGGGATGGAATCCCTGGGATGGGATGGGATCCCTGGGATGGGGATCCCTGGGATGGGATGGGAGCCCTGGGATGGGATCCCTTGCATTGGATGGGATGGAATGGGATGTGATGGGATCCCTGGGTTGGGATGGGATCCCTGAGATGAGATGGGATCCCTGGGATGGGATCCCTGGGATGGGATCGATGGGATGGGATGGGATGGGATGGGATCCCTGGAATGGGATCCATGGAATGGGATGGGATCCCTGGGATGGGATCCCTTGCATTGGATGGGATGGGATGGGATGTCATGGGATCCCTGGGATGGGATGGGATCCCTGAGATGGGATGGGATCCCTGGGATGGGATCCCTGGGATGGGATCGATGGGATGGGAAGGGATGGGATCCCTGGGATGGGATCCCTGGGATGTGATGGGATTGCTGGGATGGGGTCCCTGGCATGGGATGGGATCCCTGGGATGGTGATCCCTGGGAAGGGATGGGATCCCTGGGATGGGATCCCTGGAATGTGATCCCTCGTATGGGATGGGATCCCTGGGATGGGATGGAATCCCTGGGATGGGATCCCTGGGATAGGATGGGATCCCTGGGTTGGGATCGAATCTCAGGGATGGGATCCCTGGGATGGGATGGAATCTCTGGGATGGGATCCCTGGGATGGGATGGGATGGGATGGGATGGGATGGGACGGGATGGGATGGAATGGGATGGGATCCCTGGGATGGGATGGGATCCCTGGGATGTTATCCCTGGGATGGGATGGGATGGGATCCCTGGGATGGGATGGGATCCCAGGGATGGGATGGGATCCCTGGGTTGTGATGGGTACCATGGGATGGGATCCCTGGGATGTTATGGGATCCGTGGGATGTGATGGGATGGGATTCCTGGGATGGGAATGGGTGGGATGGGATTGGTTGGGATGGGATCCCTGGGATGGGATGGAATACCTGGCATGAGATAGCAGGGATGATATGGGATGGGATGGGATGGGATGGGATGGGATCCCTGGGATGGGATGGGATCCCTGGGATGGGATGGGATGGGATGGGATTGGATGGGATGGGATGGGGTGAGATGGGATTGGCTACAATGGGTTGGAATGGGATGGGATCGATGGGATGGGATGGGATGGGATGGGATGGAATGGGATCCCTGGGATGGTACGGAATGGGATACCTGGGATGCGATGGGATACCTGCTATGGGATCCCTAGGATGGGATGGGATGGGGTGGAATGGGATGGGACGGGATGGGATGGGGTAGGATGGGATGGGATGGGGTAGGATGGGATGGGATGGGCTGGGATGGGATGGGATCCCTGGCATGGGATGGGATCCCTGGGATGGGATCTCTGGGATCGGATGGTATCCATGGGATGGGATGGGTTTGGAATGGGATGGAATCCCAGGGATGGGGACCCGGGGACGGGATGGGATCCCTGGGATGGGATCCCTGGGATGGGATGGGATGGGATGGGATGGGTTGGGATTGGATGGGATGGGATCGGATCTGATGGGATCCCTGGGATGGGATGGGATGGGATCACTGGGATGGGGTATCTGGGATGGGATGTGATGGGACGGGATGGGATGGGATGGGATGGGATGGGATGGGATGCCATGGCATGGCATGGGATCCGCGGGATTAGATGGGATGAGATGGGATACGTGGGATGGGATGGGATGAGATGGGATGGGATGGGATGGGATGGGATGGGATGGGATCCCTGGGTTGGGAATGGCTGGGATGGGATACCTGGGATGGGATGGAATCCCTGGGATGAGATCGTTGGGATGGGATGGGATGGGATGGGATGGGATGGGATGGGATGGGATGGGATGGGATGGGATGGGATGGGTTGGGATGGGATGGGATGGGGTGGGATGGGATGGGCTACATTGGGATGGGATGGGATGCCATGGCATGGGATCCGCGGGATGAGATGGGATGGGATGGGATACGTGGGATGGGATGTGATGGGATGGGATGGGATGGGATGGGATGGGATGGGACGGAATGGGATGGGATGGGGTAGGATGGGATGGGATGTGGTAGGATGGGATTGGATGGGTTGGGATGGGATGGGATCCCTGGCATGGGATGGGATCCCTGGGATGGGATCTCTGGGATCCGATGGTATCCATGGGATGGGATGGGTTGGGATGGGATGGAATCCCAGGGATGGGGACCCGGGGATGGGATGGGATCCCTGGGATGGGATCCCTGGGATGGGATGGGATGGGATGGGATGGGATGGGATGGGTTGGGATTGGATGGGATGGGATGGGATGGGATGGGATGGGATGGGACGGGATGGGGTGGGATGGGATGGGGTGGGAAGCGATGGGATGGGCTACAATGGGATGGGATGGGATGGGATGGGATGGGATGGGATGGGATGGGATGGGATGGGATGGGATGGGATGTGTTGGGATGGGTTTGGATGGGATGGGATCCCTGGGATGGGATGGGATGGGATGCCATGGCATGGGATCCGCGGGATGAGATGGGATGGGATGGGATACGTGGGATGGGATGGGATCCCTGGGATGGGATGGGATGAGATGGGAAAGGATGGGATGGGATCCCTGGTTTGGGATTGGCTGGGATGCGATACCTGGGATGGGATGGAATCCCTGGGATGAGATCGCTGGGATGGGATGGGATGGGATGGGATGGGATGGGATGGGATGGGATGGGATGGGATGGGTTGGGATGGGATGGGATGGGTTGGGATGGGATGGGATGGGTTGGGATGGGATGGGATGGGGTGGGATGGGCTACGATGGGATGGGATGGGATAGGATGGGATGGGATGGGATCCCTGGGATGGGATGGGGGGGATGGGATGGGATTGGATGGATCCCTGGGATGGGGACCCTGGGATGGGATCCCTGGGATGGGATCCCTGGGATGGGATGGGATCCATGGGATGAGATGGGATCCCTGGGATGGAATCCCTGGGATGGGATTGGATCACTGGGATGGGATGGGATGGGATGGGATGGGATGGGATGGGATGGGATAGGATGGGAAGGGATGGGATGGGATGGGATGGGATGGGATGGGATCCCTGGGATGGGATGGGATCCCTGGGATGGGATGGGATGGGATGGGATGGAATGGGATGGGATGGAATGGGATGGGATCCCTGGGATTGGATGGGATCCCTGGGATGGGATGGGATCCCTGGGATGGGATCCCTGGGATGGAATGGGATCCCTGGGATGGGGTTCCTGGGATGGGAAGAGATCCCTGGGATGGGATGGGATGGGATGGGATGGGATCCCAGTGATGGGATCCCTGGGATGGGATGGGCTTCCTGGGATGGGATCCCTGGGATGGGATGGGACCCCTGGGATGGGACCCCTGGCATTGGATGGGATGGGATGGGATGGGATGGAATGGGATGGGATCCCTGGGATGGGATGGGATCCCTGGGATGGGATCCCTGGGATGGGATGGGATCCCGGGGATGGGATGGGATCCCTGGGTTGGGATGAGTTCCATGGGATGGGATCGCTGGGATGGGATGGGATGGGAGGGATCCCTGGAATGGCAAGGGATCCCTGGTATGGGATCCGTGGGATGGAATAGGATGAGATGTGATGGGATTGGATGGGATCCCTGGGATGGGATGGGATGGGATGGGATGGAATCCCTGGGATGGGATGGGATGGGATGGGATCCCTGGGATGGGGATCCCTGGGATGGGGTGGGATCCCTGGGATGGGATGGGATGGGATCCCTGGAATGGGATCCCTGGAATGGGATGGGAGTCCTGGGATGGGATCTCTTGCATTGGATGGGATGGAATGGGATGTGATGGGATCCCTGGGATGGGATGGGATCCCTGAGATGAGATGGGATCCCTGGGATGGGATCCCTGCGATGGGATCGATGGGATCGGATGGGATGGGATGGGATCCCTGGAATGGGATCCCTGGAATGGGATGGGATCCCTGGGATGGGATCCCTTGCATTGGATGGGATGGGATGGGATGTCATGGGATCCCTGGGATGGGATGGGATCCCTGAGATGGGATGGGATCCCTGAGACGGGATGGGATCCCTGGGATGGGATCGATGGGATGGGATGGGATCCCTGGGATGGGATCCCTGGGATGGGATCCCTGGGATGTTATGGGATTGCTGGGATGGGATCCCTGGTATGGGATGGAATCCCTGGGATGGGATCCATGGAATGTGATCCCTCGTATGGGATGGGATCCCTGGGATGGGATGGAATCCCTGGGATGGGATCCCTGGGATAGGATGGGATCCCTGGGTTGGGATCGAATCTCTGGGATGGGATCCCTCGGATGGGATGGAATCTCTGGGATGGGATCCCTGGGATGGGATGGGATGGGATGGGATGGAATGGGATGGGATCCCTGGGATGGGATGGGATCCCTGGGATGGGATGGGATGGGATCCCTGGGATGGGATTGAATGGGATCCCTGGGATGGGAACAGATGAAATGGGATCCCTGGCATGGGTTGGGATCCCTGGGATGGGATGGGATCCCTGGGATGGGATCCCTTGGATGGGTTACCTGGGATGGGATAGGATACGTGGGATGGGATCGGATGGGATGGGATGGGATGGGATGGGATGGGTTGCGATGGGATCCCTGGGATGGGATGGGATGGGATGTGGTGGGATCCCTGGGATGGGATGGGATGGCATGGGATGGGATCCCTGAGATGAGATGGGATGGGATCCCTGGGGTGTGATGGGATTCCTGGAATGGGATGGAATGGGATGGGATGGGAGATGATCACTGGGATGGGATAGGATCGCTGGGATTGGATCCCTGGGTGGCGATGGGATCCCTGGGATGGGATGGGATGGGATGGAATGGGGTGGGATGGGATTGGATGGGATGGGCTGTGATGGGATCGGATGGAATGGGATGGGATCCCTGGGATGAGATGGGATGGGATCCCTGGGATGTGATGGGATCCCTGGGATGTGATGGGATCCCTGGGATGGGATGGGATCCCTGGAATGGGATGGGATTCCTGGAATGGGATGGGATGGGATTCCCGGGATGGGTTGGTATGGGATGTGATGGGATGTGATGGGATTGGATGGGATGGGATTGGATGGGATGGGATGGAATGGGATGGGATCCCTGGGATGGGATGGGATCCCTGGGATGGGATGGAATGGGATGGGATGGGATGGGATGGGATGGGAGGGGAGGGGATGGGATGGGATCCCTTGGATGGGAGGGGATCCCTCGGATGGGATGGGATGGGATGGGATCCCTGGAATGGGATCCCTGGAATGGGATGGGATCACTGGGATGGGATGGGATGGGATGTCATCCCTGGGATGTGATGGGATCCCTGGGATGGGATCCCTGGGAGGGGATGGGTTCCCTGGTATGGGATAGGATCCCTGGTATTGTATCCCTGGGTTGAGATGGGATCCCTGGGATGGGATCCCTGGGATGGGATCCCTGGGATGGGATCCCTGGGATGGGATGGCATGGGATGGGATGGCAAGGGATCCCTGGGATGGGATGGGAGTCCTGGGATGGGATCTCTTGCATTGGATGGGATGGAATGGGATGTGATGGGATCCCTGGGATGGGATGGGATCCCTGAGATGAGATGGGATCCCTGGGATGGGATCCCTGGGATGGGATCGATGGGATCGGATGGGATGGGATGGGATCCCTGGAATGGGATCCCTGGAATGGGATGGGATCCCTGGGATGGGATCCCTTGCATTGGATGGGATGGGATGGGATGTCATGGGATCCCTGGGATGGGATGGGATCCCTGAGATGGGATGGGATCCCTGGGATGGGATCCCTGGGATGGGATCGATGGGATGGGATGGGATCCCTGGGATGGGATCCCTGGGATGGGATCCCTGGGATGTGATGGGATTGCTGGGATGGGATCCCTGGAATGGGATGGGATCTCTAGGATGGGATGGGATCCCAGGGATGGGATGGAATCCCTGGGATGGGATCCCTGGAATGTGATCCCTCGTATGGGATGGGATCCCTGGGATGGGATGGAATCCCTGGGATGGGATCCCTGGGATAGGATGGGATCCCTGGGTTGGGATCGAATCTCTGGGATGGGATCCCTGGGATGGGATGGAATCTCTGGGATGGGATCCCTGGGATGGGATGGGATGGGATGGGATGGAATGGGATGGGATCCCTGTGATGGGATGGGATCCCTGTGATGGGATGGGATCCCTGTGATGGGATGGGATCCCTGGGTTGGGATGGGTACCATGGGATGGGATCCCTGGAATGGGATGGGATCCGTGGGATGTGATGGGATGCGATTCCTGGGATGGGAATGGGTGGGATGGGATGGGATGGGATGGGATTCCTGGGATGGGATGGTATCCCTGGGATGGGATTGGTTGGGATGGGATCCCTGGGATGGGATGGAATACCTGGCATGAGATAGCAGGGATGATATGGGATGGGATGGGATGGGATGAGATGGGATGGGATGGGATGGGATGGGATCCCTGGGATGGGATGGGACCGGATGGGATTGGATGGGATGGGATGGGGTGGGATGGGATTGGCTACAATGGGTTGGAATGGGATGGGATCGATGGGATGGGATGGGATGGGATGGGATGGGATGGGATGGGATGGGATGGAATGGGATCCCTGGGATGGTACGGAATGGGATCCCGGGGTTTGCGATGGGATACCTGCTATGGGATCCCTAGGATGGGATGGGATTGGATTCCTGGAATGGGATGGGATGGGATTCCCGGGATGGGTTGGTATGGGATGGGATGGGATGGGATGTGATGGGATTGGATGGGATGGGATGGGATGGGATGGAATGGGATGCGATGAGATGGGATCCCTGGGATGGGATGGGATGGGATGGGATGGGATGGGATGGGATCCCTGGGATGGGATGGGATGGGATGGGATGGGATGGGATGAGATGGGATGGGATCCCTGGGATGGGATGGGATCCATGGGATGGGATGTGTTGGGATGGCTTGGGAACCCTGGGATGGGATGTTATGGGATCCCTGGGATGAGATGGGATGGGATCCCAGCGATGGGATCCCTGGAATGTTATCCCTCGTATGGGATGGGATCCCTGGGATGGGATGGAATCCCTGGGATGGGATCCCAGGGATGGGATGGGATCCCGGGGATGGGATCTCCAGCCTGGGATGGTATGGGATGGTATGGGATGGTATGGGATGGGATGGCATGGGATGGGATCCCTGGGATGGGATGGGATGAGATCCCTTGCATGTGATGGGATCCCTGCGATGGGATCCCTGGGATGGGATGGGATCCCTGGGATGGGATGGGATTCCTGGAATGGGATGGGATTCCTGGAATGGGATGGGATGGGATTCCTGGGATGGGTTGGGATGGGATGGGATATGATCACTGGGATGGGATAGGATCGCAGAGATTGGATCCCTGGGAGGCGATGGGATCCCTAGGAGGCGATGGGATCCCTGGGATGGGATCGATGGGATGGGATGTGATGGGATGGGATGGGATGGGATCCCTGGGATGGGATGGCATGGCATGGAATGGCATGTGGTCCCTGGGATGGGATGCCTGGGATCCCTGGGCTGGGATGGGATCCCTGGGCTGGGATGGGATGGGATGGGATCCCTGGGATGGGATTGGTAGGAATGGGATGGGATGGGATGGAATGGGATGGGATCCCTGGGATGGGATGGGATGGGATGGGATGGGATGGGATCCCTGGGATGGGATGGGATCCATGGGATGGGATGTGTTGGGATGGGTTGGGAACCCTGGGATGGGATGTTATGGGATCCCTGGGATGGGATGGGATGGGATCCCTGCGATGGGATCTCTGGAATGTGATCCCTCGTATGGGATGGGATCCCTGGGATGGGATGGAATCCCTGGGATGGGATCCCGGGGATGGGATGGGATCCCGGGGATGGGATCTCCGGGATGGGATGTGATGGGATTGGATGGGATGGGATGGGATGGGATGGGATGGGATGCGATGGGATGGGATGGGATCCCTGGGATGGGATGGAATGGGATGGGATCCCTGGGATGGGATGGGATGGGATCCCTGGAATGGGATCCCTGGGATGGGATGGAATGGGATCCCTGGGATGGGATGGAATGGGATGGGATGGGATCCCTGGGTGGGGATGGGATGGGATGGGATGGGATGAGTTGGGATGGGATGGGATCCCTCGGATGGGAGGGGATCCCTCGTATGGGATGGGATCACTGGGATGGGATGGGTTGTGATCCCTGGGATGTGATGGGATCCCTGGGATGGGATCCCTGGGATGGGATGGGATCCCTGTGAGGGGATGGGATCCCTGGGGTGGGATTACTGGAACGGGATGGGATGGGATCCCTGGGATGGGATGGTATGGGATGGGATCCCGGGGATTGGATGGGTTCCATGGGAAGGGATCCCTAGGATGGGATGGGATGGGATGGGTTCCCTGGGATGGGATGGGATCCCTGGTATGGGATAGGATCCCTGGTATTGGAACCCTGGGATGGGATGGGATCCCTGGGATGGGATCCCTGGGGTGGGATGGGATGGGATGGGATGGGATGGGATGGCATGGGATCCCTGGGATGGGATGGGATCCCTGGAATGGGATCCCTGCAATGGGATGGGATCCCTGCAATGGGATGGGATCCCTGCAATGGGATGGGATGGGATGGGATGGGATGGGATGGGATGGGATGGGATGGGATGGGATGGGATGGGATGGGATGGAATGGGATGGGATGGGATGGGATGGGATCGGATGGGATGGGATGGGTTGCGATGGGATCCCTGGGATGGGATGGGATGGGATGGGATGCGATGGGATCCCTGGGATTGGATGGATTCCCTGGGATGGGATCGATGGGATGGGATGTGATGGGATGGGATGGGATGGGATCCCTGGGATGGGATGTGATGGCATGGAATGGCATGTGGTCCCTGGGATGGGATGGGATGCCTGGGATCCCTGGGCTGGGATGGGATCCCTGGGATGGGATGGGATTGGATGGGATCCCTGGGATGGGATTGGTAGGAATGGGATGGGATGGGATGGGATGGAATGGGATGGGATCCCTGGGATGGGATGGGATGGGATGGGATGGTATCCCTGGGATGGTATCCCTGGGATGGGATGGGATGGGATGGGATGGGATGGGATGGCATGGGATGGGATGCGATGGGATGGGATGGGCGGGGATGCGCAGGGATGGGATCCCTGGGATGGGATGGGATGGGATGGGATGGGATCCCTGGGATGGGATGGGATGGGATGGGATGGGATGGGATGGGATCCCTGGGATGGGATGGAATGGGATGGGATGGGATCCCTGGGAGGGGATGGGATGGGATGGGATGGAATGGGATGAGTTGGGATGGGATGGGATCCCTGGGATGGGATCCCTGGGATGGGATGGGATCCCTGTGAGGGGATGGGATCCCTGGGATGGGATTACTGGAATGGGATGGGATGGGATCCCTGGGATGGGATGGTATGGGATGGGATGGGATCCCTGGGATTGGATGGGTTCCATGGGAAGGGATCCCTGGGATGGGATGGGATGGGATGGGTTCCCTGGGATGGGATGGGATCCCTGGTATGGGATAGGATCCCTGGTATTGGATCCCTGGGATGGGATGGGATGGGATGGGATGGGATGGGATGGGATGGCATGGGATGGGATGGGATCCCTCGGATGGGAGGGGATCCCTCGGATGGGATGGGATGGGATGGGATCCCTGGAATGGGATCCGTGGAATGGGATGGGATCACTGGGATGGGATGGGATGGGATGGGATGTCATCCCTGGGATGTGATGGGATCCCTGGGATGGGATCCCTGGGAGGGGATGGGATCCCTGGGATGGGAATACTGGAATGGGATGGGATGGGATTCCTGGGATGGGAATGGATGGGGTGGGATGGGATGGGATGGGAACACTGGGATGGCATGGGATCACTGGGATGGGATGGTATGGGTTGGGATCCCTGGGATTGGATGGGTTCCCTGGTATGGGATAGGATCCCTGGTATTGGATCCCTGGTTTGGGATGGGATCCCTGGGATGGGATCCCTGGGATGGGATCCCTGGGATGGGATGGCATGGGATGGGATGGCAAGGGATCCCTGGGATGGGATGGGATCCCTGGTATCGGATAGGATCCCTTGTATTGGATCCCTGCTTTGGGATGGGATCCCTGGGATGGGATCCTTGGGATGGGATGGCATGGGATGGGATGGCAGGGGATCCCTGGGATGGAATGGGATCCCTGGGATGGGATCCCTGCGATGGGATGGGATCCCTGCGATGGGATGGGATGGGATGGGATGGTATCCCTGGGATGGTATCCCTGGGATGGGATGGGCTGGGATTAGATGGGATGGGATGGGATGGGTTGCGATGGGATCCCTGGGATGAGATGGGATGGGATGGGATGGGATGCGATGGGATCCCTGGGATGGGATGGGATGTGATGGGATGGGATGGGATGCGATGGGATCCCTGGGATGAGATGGGATGGGATGGGATGCGATGGCATGGGATGGCATGGGATGGCATGGGATGGCATGGGATGGCATGGGATGGGATCCCTGGGATGAGATGGGATGCCATCCCTGGTATGGGATGGGATCCATGGGATGGGATGGGATCCCTTGGATGGGATGGGATGGAATGGGATGGGATGGGATCCCTTGGATGGGATGGGATGGAATGGGATGGGATGGGATGGGATGGGATGGGGTGGGATGGGATGTGGTCTGATGGTATGGGGTGGGATGTGATAGGATGGTATCCCTGGGATGGGATGGGATGTGATCCCTGGGATTGGATGGATTCCCTGGGATGGGATCGATGGGATGGGATGTGATGGGATGGGATGGGATGGGATCCCTGGGATGGGATGGGATGCCTGGGATCCCTGGGCTGGGATGGGATCCCTGGGATGGTATGGGATGGGATGTGATGGGATTGGATGGGATGGGATGGGATGGGATGGGATGGGATGGCATGGGATGGGTTTGGATGGGATGGGATCCCTGGGATGGGATGGGATGGGATGGGATGGGATGCCATGGCATGGCATGGGATCCGCGGGATGAGATGGGATGAGATGGGATACGTGGGATGGGATGGGATGAGATGGGATGGGATGGGATGGGATGGGATCCCTGGAATGGGATCCCGGGAATGGGATGGGAGCCCTGGGATGGGATCCCTTGCATTGGATGGGATGGAATGGGATGTGATGGGATCCCTGGGATGGGATGGGATCCCTGAGATGAGATGGGATCCCTGGGATGGGATCCCTGGGATGGGATCGATGGGATGGGATGGGATGGGATTCCTGGAATGGGATCCCTGGGATGGGATGGGATCCCTGAGATGAGATGGGATCCCTGGGATGGGATCCCTGGGATGGGATCGATGGGATGGGATGGGATGGGATTCCTGGAATGGGATCCCTGGAATGGGATGGGATCCCTGGGATGGGATCCCTTGCATTGGATGGGATGGGATGGGATGTCATGGGATCCCTGGGATGGGATGGGATCCCTGAGATGGGATGGCATCCCTGGGATGGGATCCCTGGGATGGGATCGATGGGATGGGATGGGATGGGATCCCTGGGATGGGATCCCTGGGATGTGATGGGATTGCTGGGATGGGATCCCTGGAATGGGATGGGATCCCTAGGATGGGATGGGATCCCTGGCATGGAATGGGATCCCTGGGATGGTGATCCCTGGGAAGGGATGGGATCCCTGGGATGGGATCCCTGGGATGGGATGGAATCCCTGGGATGGGATCCCTGGGATAGGATGGGATCCCTGGGTTGGGATCGAATCTCAGGGATGGGATCCCTGGGATGGGATGGAATCTCTGGGATGGGATCCCTGGGATGGGATGGAATCTCTGGGATGGGATCCCTGGGATGGGATGGGATGGGATGGAATGGGACGGGATCCCTGGGATGGGATGGGATCCCTGGGATGTTATCCCTGGGATGGGATGGGATGGGATCCCTGGGATGGGATGGGATCCCAGGGATGGGATGGGATCCCTGGGATGGGATGGGATCCCTGGGATGTTATGGGATGGGATCCCTGGGATGTTATGGGATCCGTGGGATGTGATGGGATGGGATTCCTGGGATGGGAATGGGTGGGATGGGATGGGATGGGATCCCTGGAATGGGATGGGATCCCTGTGATGGGATGATATGGTATCCCAGCGATGGGATTGGTTGGGATGGGATCCCTGGGATGGGATGGAATACCTGGCATGAGATAGCAGGGATGATATGGGATGGGATGGGATGGGATGGGATGGGATGGGATGGGATGGGATGGGATTGGCTACAATGGGTTGGAATGGGATGGGATCGATGGGATGGGATGGGATGGGATGGAATGGGATCCCTGAGATGGTATGGAATGGGATACCTGGGATGCGATGGGATACCTGATATGGGATCCCTAGGATGGGATGGGATGGGATGGAATGGGATGGGACGGGATGGGATGGGATGGGGTAGGATGGGATGGGATGGGGTAGGATGGGATGGGATGGTTTGGGATGGGATGGGATCCCTGGGATGGGATGGGATCCCTGGGATGGGATCTCTGGGATCGGATGGTATCCATGGGATGGGATGGGTTTGGGATGGGATGGAATCCCAGGGATGGGGACCCGGGGACGGGATGGGATCCCTGGGATGGGATCCGTGGGATGGGATGGGATGGGATGGGATGGGATGGGATGGGATGGGATGGGATCTCTGTGATGGGATGGGATCCCTGGGATGGGAATCCTGGGATGGGATGGGATGGGATGGGATGGGATGGGATGGGATGGGAGGGATCCCTGGGATGGGATGGGATCCCTGGGATGGGATCCCTGGGATGGAATGGGATGAGATGGGATGGGAAGGGATCCCTGGGATGGGATGGGATCCCTGGGATGGGATGGTATTTGATGGGATGGGATCTCTGGGATGGGATGGGACAGGATCCCTGGGATGGGAAGGGATCCCTTGGATGGGATCCCTGGGATGGGATGGGATGGCATGGGATGGGATGGGATCCCTGGAAAGGGATCCCTGGAATGGGATGGCATCCCTGGGACGGGATCCCTGGGATGCGACGGGATGGGATCCCTGTTATGGGATGGGATCCCTGGGATGGGATGGGATGGGATGGGATGGGATGGGATGGGATGGGATGGGATGGGATGGGATGGGATGGGATGGGATGGGAGGGATCCCTGTGATGGGATGGGATGGTATGCGATGGGATGTGGTCCCTGGGATGGGATGGGATCCCTGGGATGGGATCCCTGGGATGGGATCCCTGGGATGGGATGGGATCCGTGGAATGGGATGGGATCCCCGGCATGGGATCGCTGGGATGGCATGGGATCCCTGGGATGGGATGTGATGGGATCCCTGGGATGGGATGAGATCCTTGGGATGGGATGGGATGGGATCCCTGGGATGGGATGGGATCCCTGGGAAGGGGGGCCTGGGATGGAATGGGATCCCTGGGATGGGATGCGATCCCTGGGAAGGGGTGCCTGGGATGGGATGGGATTCCTGGGATGCGATGGGATCCCAGGGATGGGATGGGCTGGGATCCCAGGGATGCGATGGGATCCGTGGTATGGGATGGGATCCCTGGGATGGGAATCCTGGGATGGGATGGGATGGGATGGGATGGGATGGGAGGGATGCCTGGGATGGGATGGGATCCCTGGGATGGGATCCCTGGGATGGAATGGGATGAGATGGGATGGGATGGGATCCCTGGGATGTGATGGGATGGGATCCCTGGGATGGGATGGTATTTCATGGGATGGGATCTCTGGGATGGGATGGGACGGGATCCCTGGGATGGGAAGGGATCCCTTGGATGGGATCCCTGGGATGGGATGGCATGGGATGGGATGGGATCCCTGGAAAGCGATCCCAGGAATGGGATGGTATCCCTGGGACGGGATCCCTGGGATGCCACCGGATGGGATCCCTGTTATGGGATGGGATCCCTGGGATGGGATGGGATGGGATGGGATGGGATGGGATGGGATGGGATGGGATGGGATGGGATGGGAGGGATCCCTGTGATGGGATGGGATGGTATGCGATGGGATGTGGTCCCTGGGATGGGATGGGATCCCTGGGATGGGATCCCTGGGATGGGATGGGATCCGTGGAATGGGATGGGATCCCTGGGATGGGATCGCTGGGATGGCATGGGATCCCTGGGATGGGATGTGATGGGATCCCTGGGATGGGATGGGATGGGATGGGAGGGATGCCTGGGAAGGAATGGGATCCCTGGGATGGGATCCCTGGGATGGGATGGGATGTGATGGGATGGGATCCCTGGGATGGGATCCCTGGGATGGGATCCCTGGGATGGGATGGGATACCTGGGATGGGATCACTGGCATGGAATGGGATGAGATGGGATGGGATGGGATCCCTGGGATGGGATGGGATGGGATGGGATGGGATGGGATCCTTGGGATGGGATGGGATCCCTGGGAAGGGGTGCCTGGGATGGGATGGGACCCCTGTGATGCGATGGGATCCCGGGGATGGGGTGGGATCCCTGGGAAGGGGTGCCTGGGATGGGATGGCATCCCTGTGATGCGATGGGATCCCAGGGATGCGATGGGATCCCTGGCATGGGATCCCTGGGATGGAATGGGATCCCTGGGATGGGATCTCTGGGATGGGATGCCTGGGATGGGATGGGATGGGAGGGATCCCTGGAATGGCAAGGGATCCCTGGTATGGGATCCGTAGGATGGAATAGGATGAGATGTGATGGGATTGGATGGGATCCCTGGGATGGGATGGGTCCCCTGGGATGGGATGGGATGGGATCCCTGGGATGGGATGAGATCCCTGGGATGGGATGGGATGGGATGGGATGGGAAGGGATGGGATGGGATGGGATCCCTGTGATGGGGTCCCTGGGATGGGATGGGATTCCTGGGATGGGTTCCCTGGGATGGGATGGGATCCCTGGGATTGGATCCCTGGGATGGGATCGCTGGGATGGGATGGGAGGGATCCCTGGAATGGCAAGGGATCCCTGGTATGGGATCCGTGGGATGGAATAGGATGAGATGTGATGGGATTGGATGGGATCCCTGGGATGGGATGGGTCCCCTGGGATGGGATGGGATGGGATCCTTGGGATGTGATGGGATCGCTGGGATGGGATCCCTGGGATGGGATGGGATCCCTAGGATGGGATGGAATCCCTGGGATGGGATGGGATCCCTGGGATGGGGATCCCTGGGATGGGATGGGAGCCCTGGGATGGGATCCCTTGCATTGGATGGGATGGAATGGGGTGTGATGGGATCCCTGGGTTGGGATGGGATCCCTGAGATGAGATGGGATCCCTGGGATGGGATCCCTGGGATGGGATCGATGGGATGGGATGGGATGGGATGGGATCCCTGGAATGGGATCCCTGGAATGGGATGGGATCCCTGGGATGGGATCCCTTGCATTGGATGGGATGGGATGGGATGTCATGGGATCCCTGGGATGGGATGGGATCCCTGAGATGGGATGGGATCCCTGGGATGGGATCCCTGGGATGGGATCGATGGGATGGGAAGGGATGGGATCCCTGGGATGGGATCCCTGGGATGTGATGGGATTGCTGGGATGGGGTCCCTGGCATGGGATGGGATCCCTGGGATGGTGATCCCTGGGAAGGGATGGGATCCCTGGGATGGGATCCCTGGAATGTGATCCCTCGTATGGGATGGGATCACTGGGATGGGATGGAATCCCTGGGATGGGATCCCTGGGATGGGATGGGATCCCTGGGATGTTATGGGATGGGATCCCTGGGATGTTATGGGATCCGTGGGATGTGATGGGATGGGATTCCTGGGATGGGAATGGGTGGGATGGGATGGGATGGGATCCCTGGAATGGGATGGGATCCCTGTGATGGGATGATATGGTATCCCAGCGATGGGATTGGTTGGGATGGGATCCCTGGGATGGGATGGAATACCTGGCATGAGATAGCAGGGATGATATGGGATGGGATGGGATGGGATGGGATGGGATGGGATCCCTGGGATGGGATGGGATCCATGGGATGGGATGGGATCCCTGGGATGGGATACCTGGGGTGGGATGGGATGGGATTGGATGGGATGGGATGGGATGGGATGGGATGGGATTGGATGGGATGGGATGGGATCCCTGGGATGGGATCCCTGGGATGGGATGGGATGGGATGGGATCCCTGGGATGGGATGGGATCCCTGGGATGGGATGTGTTCACTGGGATGGGATGGGATCCCTGGAATGGGATGGGATGGGATTCCTGCGTTGGGATCGAATCCCTGGGATGGCATCCGTGAGATGGGATGAGATCTCTAACATGGGATCCCTGGGATGGGATGTGATCCCTGGGATGAGATGGGATGGGATGGAATGGGATGGGATCCCTGGGATGGGATCCCTGGGGTGTTATCCCTGGGATGGGATGGGATCCCTGGGATGGGATGGGAAGGGATGGGATCCATGGGAAGGGATGGGTTGGGATGGGTTGGGAACCGTTGGATGGGATCTTATGGGATCCCTGGGATGAGATGGGATGGGATTGGATCCCTGGGATGGGATGAGATGTGATGCTAGGGATGGGATCCCTGGAATGTGATCCCTCGTATGGGATGGGATCCGTGGGATGGGATGGAATCCCTGTGATGGGATGCCGGGGTTGGAATGGAATGGGATGGGATCCCTGGGATGGGATCCCTGTGATGGTATCCCTGGGATGGGATGGGATGGGATGGGATGGGATGGGATGGGATGGGATGGGATGGGATCGGATGGGATCCTTGGGATGGGATGGGATCGCTGGGATGGGATGGGATGGGAGGGATCCCTGGAATGGCAAGGGATCCCTGGTATGGGATCCGTGGGATGGAATAGGATGAGATGTGATGGGATTGGATGGGATCCCTGGGATGGGATGGGACGGGATGGGAGGGGATGGGATGGGGTAGGATGGGATGGGATGGGGTAGGATGGGATGGGATGGGCGGGGATGGGATGGGATCCCTGGCATGGGATGGGATCCCTGCCATGGGATCTCTGGGATCGGATGGTATCCATGGGATGGGATGGGTTTGGAATGGGATGGAATCCCAGGGATGGGGACCCGGGGACGGGATGGGATCCCTGGGATGGGATCCCTGGGATGGGATGGGATGGGATGGGATGGGTTGGGATTGGATGGGATGGGATCGGATCTGATGGGATCCCTGGGATGGGATGGGATGGGATCACTGGGATGGGGTATCTGGGATGGGATGTGATGGGACGGGATGGGGTGGGATGGGATGGGGTGGGAGGGGATGGGATGGGCTACAATGGGATGGGATGGGATGGGATGGGATGGGATGGGATGGGATGGGATGGGATGGGATGGGATGGGATGGGATCCCTGGGATGAGATGGGACGGGATGGGATGGGATGGGATGGGATGGGATGGGATGGGATGGGATGGGATGGGATGGGATGGGATGGGATGCCATGGCATGGCATGGCATGGCATGGGATCCGCGGGATGAGATGGGATGAGATGGGATACGTGGGATGGGATGGGATGAGATGGGATGGGATGGGATGGGATGGGATGGGATGGGATGGGATCCCTGGGTTGGGAATGGCTGGGATGGGATACCTGGGATGGGATGGAATCCCTGGGATGAGATCGTTGGGATGGGATGGGATGGGATGGGATGGGATGGGATGGGATGGGATGGGATGGAATCCCTGGGATGGGATGGGATGGGATCCCTGGGATGGGGATCCCTGGGATGGGGTGGGATCCCTGGGATGGGATGGGATGGGATCCCTGGAATGGGATCCCTGGAATGGGATGGGAGTCCTGGGATGGGATCTCTTGCATTGGATGGGATGGAATGGGATGTGATGGGATCCCTGGGATGGGATGGGATCCCTGAGATGAGATGGGATCCCTGGGATGGGATCCCTGGGATGGGATCGATGGGATCGGATGGGATGGGATGGGATCCCTGGAATGGGATCCCTGGAATGGGATGGGATCCCTGGGATGGGATCCCTTGCATTGGATGGGATGGGATGGGATGTCATGGGATCCCTGGGATGGGATGGGATCCCTGAGATGGGATGGGATCCCTGGGATGGGATCCCTGGGATTGGATGGATTCCCTGGGATGGGATCGATGGGATGGGATGTGATGTGATGGGATGGGATGGGATCCCTGGGATGTGATGGGATCCCTGGGATGGGATGGGATGGGATGCAATGGGCTGGGATGGGATGGGATGGGATCCCTGGGAATGGATGTGATGGGATCCCTGGGATGGGATGAGATCCTTGGGATGGGATGGGATGGGATGGGATCCCTGGGATGGGATGGGATCCCTGGGAAGGGGGGCCTGGGATGGAATGGGATCCCTGGGATGGGATGCGATCCCTGGGAAGGGGTGCCTGGGATGGGATGGGATCCCTGGGATGCGATGGGATCCGTGGTATGGGATGGGATCCCTGGGATGGGAATCCTGGGATGGGATGGGATGGGATGGGATGGGATGGGATGGGATGGGAGGGATCCCTGGGATGGGATGGGATCCCTGGGATGGGATCCCTGGGATGGAATGGGATGAGATGGGATGGGATGGGATCCCTGGGATGGGATGGGATGGGATCCCTGGGATGGGATGGTATTTGATGGGATGGGATCTCTGGGATGGGATGGGATGGTATGCGATGGGATGTGGTCCCTGGGATGGGATGGGATCCCTGGGATGGGATCCCTGGGATGGGATGGGATCCGTGGAATGGGATGGGATCCCTGGGATGGGATCGCTGGGATGGCATGGGATCCCTGGGATGGGATGTGATGGGATCCCTGGGATGGGATGGGATGGGATGGGAGGGATGCCTGGGAAGGAATGGGATCCCTGGGATGGGATCCCTGGGATGGGATGGGATGTGATGGGATGGGATCCCTGGGATGGGATCCGTGGGATGGGATGGGATACCTGGGATGGGATCACTGGCATGGAATGGGATGAGATGGGATGGGATGGGATCCCTGGGATGGGATGGGATCCCTGGGATGGGATGGGATGTGATGGGATGGGATGGGATCCTTGGGATGGGATGGGATCGCTGGGATGGGATGGGATGGGAGGGATCCCTGGAATGGCAAGGGATCCCTGGTATGGGATCCGTGGGATGGAATAGGATGAGATGTGATGGGATTGGATGGGATCCCTGGGATGGGATGGGTCCCCTGGGATGGGATGGGATGGGATCCCTGGGATGTGATGGGATCGCTGGGATGGGATCCCTGGGATGGGATGGGATCCCTAGGATGGGATGGAATCCCTGGGATGGGATCCCTGGGATGGGGATCCCTGGGATGGGATGGGAGCCCTGGGATGGGATCCCTGGGTTGGGATGGGATCCCTGAGATGAGATGGGATCCCTGGGATGGGATCCCTGGGATGGGATCGATGGGATGGGATGGGATGGGATCCCTGGAATGGGATCCCTGGAATGGGATGGGATCCCTGGGATGGGATCCCTGGGATGGGATCGATGGGATGGGATGGGATGGGATCCCTGGGATGGGATCCCTGGGATGTGATGGGATTGCTGGGATGGGATCCCAGGATTGGGATGGGATCCCTAGGATGGGATGGGATCCCTGGCATGGGATGGGATCCCTGGGATGGTGATCCCTGGGAAGGGATGGGATCCCTGGGATGGGATCCCTGGAATGTGATCCCTCGTATGGGATGGGATCCCTGGGATGGGATCGAATCTCTGGGATGGGATCCCTGGGATGGGATGGAATCTCTGGGATGGGATCCCTGGGATGGGATGGGATGGGATGGGATGGGATGGGATGGGATGGGATGGAATGGGATGGGATCCCTGGGATGGGATGGAATCCCTGGGATGTTATCCCTGGGATGGGATGGAATGGGATCCCTGGGATGGGATGGGATCCCAGGGATGGGATGGGATCCCTGGGTTGGGATGGGTACCATGGGATGGGATCCCTGGGATGTTATGGGATCCGTGGGATGTGATGGGATGGGATTCCTGGGATGGGAATGGGTGGGATGGGATGGGATGGGATGGGATCCCTGGGATGGGATGGTGTCACTGGGAGGGGTTGGTTGGGATGGAATCCCTGGGATAGGATGGGATCCCTGGGTTGGGATGGGTTCCATGGGATGGGATCCCTGGGATGGGATGGGATGGGATGGGATGGGATGGGATGGGATGGGATGGGATGGGATGGGATCCCTGGGATGGGATGGGATGGGATGGGATGGGATGGGATGGGATGGGGTGGGATGGGATTGGCTACAATGGGTTGGAATGGGATGGGATCGATGGGATGGGATGGGATGGGATGGGATGGGATGGGATGGGATGGGATGGGATGGAATGGGATCCCTGGGATGGTACGGAATGGGATACCTGGGATGCGATGGGATACCTGCTATGGGATCCCTAGGATGGGATGGGATGGGGTGGAATGGGATGGGACGCGATGGGATGGGGTAGGATGGGATGGGATGGGGTCGGATGGGATGGGATGGGCTGGGATGGGATGGGATCCCTGGCATGGGATGGGATCCCTGGGATGGGATCTCTGGGATCGGATGGTATCCATGGGATGGGATGGGTTTGGGATGGGATGGAATCCCAGGGATGGGGACCCGGGGACGGGATGGGATCCCTGGGATGGGATCCCTGGGATGGGATGGGATGGGATGGGATGGGTTGGGATTGGATGGGATGGGATCGGATCTGATGGGATCCCTGGGATGGGATGTGATGGGAGCACTGGGATGGGATATCTGGGATCACTGGGATGGGATATCTCGGATGGGATGTGATGGGACGGGATGGGGTGGGATGGGATGGGGTGGGAAGGGATGGGATGGGCTACAATGGGATGGGATGGGATGGGATGGGATGGGATGGGATGGGATGGGATGGGATGGGATGGGATGGGTTTGGATGGGATGGGATCCCTGGGATGGGATGGGATGGGATGGGATGGGATGGGATGGGATGGGATGGGATGGGATGCCATGGCATGGCATGGGATCCGCGGGATGAGATGGGATGAGATGGGATACGTGGGATGGGATGGGATACGTGGGATGGGATGGGATGAGATGGGATGAGATGGGATGGGATGGGATGGGATGGGATCCCTGGAATGGGATCCCGGGAATGGGATGGGAGCCCTGGGATGGGATCCCTTGCATTGGATGGGATGGAATGGGATGTGATGGGATCCCTGGGATGGGATGGGATCCCTGAGATGAGATGGGATCCCTGGGATGGGATCCCTGGGATGGGATCGATGGGATGGGATGGGATGGGATTCCTGGAATGGGATCCCTGGGATGGGATGGGATCCCTGAGATGAGATGGGATCCCTGGGATGGGATCCCTGGGATGGGATCGATGGGATGGGATGGGATGGGATTCCTGGAATGGGATCCCTGGAATGGGATGGGATCCCTGGGATGGGATCCCTTGCATTGGATGGGATGGGATGGGATGTCATGGGATCCCTGGGATGGGATCCCTGAGATGGGATGGCATCCCTGGGATGGGATCCCTGGGATGGGATCGATGGGATGGGATGGGATGGGATCCCTGGGATGGGATCCCTGGGATGTGATGGGATTGCTGGGATGGGATCCCTGGAATGGGATGGGATCCCTAGGATGGGATGGGATCCCTGGCTTGGAATGGGATCCCTGGGATGGTGATCCCTGGGAAGGGATGGGATCCCTGGGATGGGATCCCTGGGATGGGATGGAATCCCTGGGATGGGATCCCTGGGATAGGATGGGATCCCTGGGTTGGGATCGAATCTCAGGGATGGGATCCCTGGGATGGGATGGAATCTCTGGGATGGGATCCCTGGGATGGGATGGAATCTCTGGGATGGGATCCCTGGGATGGGATGGGATGGGATGGAATGGGACGGGATCCCTGGGATGGGATGGGATCCCTGGGATGTTATCCCTGGGATGGGATGGGATGGGATGGGATGGGATCCCTGGGATGGGATGGGATCCCAGGGATGGGATGGGATCCCTGGGTTGGGATGGGTACCATGGGATGGGATCCCTGGGATGTTATGGGATCCGTGGGATGTGATGGGATGGGATTCCTGGGATGGGAATGGGTGGGATGGGATGGGATGGGATGGGATCCCTGGGATGGGATGGTGTCCCTGGGATGGGATTGGTTGGGATGGGATCCCTGAGATCGGATGGAATACCTGGCATGAGATAGCAGGGATGATATGGGATGGGATGGGATGGGATGGGATGGGATGGGATGGGATGGGATGGGATGGGATGGGATGGGATTGGCTACAATGGGTTGGAATGGGATGGGATCGATGGGATGGGATGGGATGGGATGGAATGGGATCCCTGAGATGGTACGGAATGGGATACCTGGGATGCGATGGGATACCTGATATGGGATCCCTAGGATGGGATGGGATGGGATGGAATGGGATGGGACGGGATGGGATGGGATGGGGTAGGATGGGATGGGATGGGGTAGGATGGGATGGGATGGTTTGGGATGGGATGGGATCCCTGGGATGGGATGGGATCCCTGGGAGGGGATCTCTGGGATCGGATGGTATCCATGGGATGGGATGGGTTTGGGATGGGATGGAATCCCAGGGATGGGGACCCGGGGACGGGATGGGATCCCTGGGATGGGATCCGTGGGATGGGATGGGATGGGATGGGATGGGATGGGATCTCTGTGATGGGATGGGATCCCTGGGATGGGAATCCTGGGATGGGATGGGATGGGATGGGATGGGAGGGATCCCTGGGATGGGTTGGGATCCCTGGGATGGGATCCCTGGGATGGAATGGGATGAGATGGGATGGGAAGGGATCCCTGGGATGGGATGGGATCCCTGGGATGGGATGGTATTTGATGGGATGGGATCTCTGGGATGGGATGGGACAGGATCCCTGGGATGGGAAGGGATCCCTTGGATGGGATCCCTGGGATGGGATGGGATGGCATGGGATGGGATGGGATCCCTGGAAAGGGATCCCTGGAATGGGATGGCATCCCTGGGACGGGATCCCTGGGATGCGACGGGATGGGATCCCTGTTATGGGATGGGATCCCTGGGATGGGATGGGATGGGATGGGATGGGATGGGATGGGATGGGATGGGATGGGAGGGATCCCTGTGATGGGATGGGATGGTATGCGATGGGATGTGGTCCCTGGGATGGGATGGGATCCCTGGGATGGGATCCCTGGGATGGGATCCCTGGGATGGGATGGGATCCGTGGAATGGGATGGGATCCCCGGCATGGGATCGCTGGGATGGCATGGGATCCCTGGGATGGGATGTGATGGGATCCCTGGGATGGGATGAGATCCTTGGGATGGGATGGGATGGGATCCCTGGGATGGGATGGGATCCCTGGGAAGGGGGGCCTGGGATGGAATGGGATCCCTGGGATGGGATGCGATCCCTGGGAAGGGGTGCCTGGGATGGGATGGGATTCCTGGGATGCGATGGGATCCCAGGGATGGGATGGGCTGGGATCCCAGGGATGCGATGGGATCCGTGGTATGGGATGGGATCCCTGGGATGGGATCCCTGGGATGGGATCCCTGGGATGGGAATCCTGGGATGGGATGGGATGGGATGGGATGGGATGGGATGGGATGGGAGGGATGCCTGGGATGGGATGGGATCCCTGGGATGGGATCCCTGGGATGGAATGGGATGAGATGGGATGGGATGGGATCCCTGGGATGTGATGGGATGGGATCCCTGGGATGGAATGGGATGAGATGGGATGGGATCTCTGGGATGGGATGGGACGGGATCCCTGGGATGGGAAGGGATCCCTTGGATGGGATCCCTGGGATGGGATGGCATGGGATGGGATGGGATCCCTGGAAAGGGATCCCAGGAATGGGATGGTATCCCTGGGACGGGATCCCTGGGATGCCACCGGATGGGATCCCTGTTATGGGATGGGATGGTATGCGATGGGATGTGGTCCCTGGGATGGGATGGGATCCCTGGGATGGGATCCCTGGGATGGGATGGGATCCGTGGAATGGGATGGGATCCCTGGGATGGGATCGCTGGGATGGCATGGGATCCCTGGGATGGGATGTGATGGGATCCCTGGGATGGGATGGGATGGGATGGGAGGGATGCCTGGGAAGGAATGGGATCCCTGGGATGGGATCCCTGGGATGGGATGGGATGTGATGGGATGGGATCCCTGGGATGGGATCCCTGGGATGGGATCCCTGGGATGGGATGGGATACCTGGGATGGGATCACTGGCATGGAATGGGATGAGATGGGATGGGATGGGATCCCTGGGATGGGATGGGATGGGATGTGATGGGATGGGATGGGATCCTTGGGATGGGATGGGATCCCTGGGAAGGGGTGCCTGGGATGGCATGGGATCCCTGTGATGCGATGGGATCCCGGGGATGGGGTGGGATCCCTGGGAAGGGGTGCCTGGGATGGGATGGGATCCCTGTGATGCGATGGGATCCCGGGGATGGGGTGGGATCCCTGGGAAGGGGTGCCTGGGATGGGATGGCATCCCTGTGATGCGATGGGATCCCAGGGATGCGATGGGATCCCTGGCATGGGATCCCTGGGATGGAATGGGATCCCTGGGATGGGATCTCTGGGATGGGATCCCTGGGATGGGATGGGATGGGAGGGATCCCTGGAATGGCAAGGGATCCCTGGTATGGGATCCGTAGGATGGAATAGGATGAGATGTGATGGGATTGGATGGGATCCCTGGGATGGGATGGGTCCCCTGGGATGGGATGGGATGGGATCCCTGGGATGGGATGAGATCCCTGGGATGGGATGGGATGGGATGGGATGGGATGGGATGGGATGGGATCCCTGTGATGGGGTCCCTGGGATGGGATGGGATTCCTGGGATGGGTTCCCTGGGATGGGATGGGATCCCTGGGATGGGTTCCCTGGGATGGGATGGGATCCCTGGGATTGGATCCCTGGGATGGGATCGCTGGGATGGGATGGGAGGGATCCCTGGAATGGCAAGGGATCCCTGGTATGGGATCCGTGGGATGGAATAGGATGAGATGTGATGGGATTGGATGGGATCCCTGGGATGGGATGGGTCCCCTGGGATGGGATGGGATGGGATCCCTGGGATGTGATGGGATCGCTGGGATGGGATCCCTGGGATGGGATGGGATCCCTAGGATGGGATGGAATCCCTGGGATGGGATGGGATCCCTGGGATGGGGATCCCTGGGATGGGATGGGAGCCCTGGGATGGGATCCCTTGCATTGGATGGGATGGAATGGGATGTGATGGGATCCCTGGGTTGGGATGGGATCCCTGAGATGAGATGGGATCCCTGGGATGGGATCCCTGGGATGGGATCGATGGGATGGGATGGGATGGGATGGGATCCCTGGAATGGGATCCATGGAATGGGATGGGATCCCTGGGATGGGATCCCTTGCATTGGATGGGATGGGATGGGATGTCATGGAATCCCTGGGATGGGATGGGATCCCTGAGATGGGATGGGATCCCTGGGATGGGATCCCTGGGATGGGATCGATGGGATGGGAAGGGATGGGATCCCTGGGATGGGATCCCTGGGATGTGATGGGATTGCTGGGATGGGGTCCCTGGCATGGGATGGGATCCCTGGGATGGTGATCCCTGGGAAGGGATGGGATCCCTGGGATGGGATGGGAGCCCTGGGATGGGATCCCTTGCATTGGATGGGATGGAATGGGATGTGATGGGATCCCTGGGTTGGGATGGGATCCCTGAGATGAGATGGGATCCCTGGGATGGGATCCCTGGGATGGGATCGATGGGATGGGATGGGATGGGATGGGATCCCTGGAATGGGATCCATGGAATGGGATGGGATCCCTGGGATGGGATCCCTTGCATTGGATGGGATGGGATGGGATGTCATGGGATCCCTGGGATGGGATGGGATCCCTGAGATGGGATGGGATCCCTGGGATGGGATCCCTGGGATGGGATCGATGGGATGGGAAGGGATGGGATCCCTGGGATGGGATCCCTGGGATGTGATGGGATTGCTGGGATGGGGTCCCTGGCATGGGATGGGATCCCTGGGATGGTGATCCCTGGGAAGGGATGGGATCCCTGGGATGGGATCCCTGGAATGTGATCCCTCGTATGGGATGGGATCCCTGGGATGGGATGGAATCTCTGGGATGGGATCCCTGGGATGGGATGGGATGGGATGGAATGGGACGGGATCCCTGGGATGGGATGGGATCCCTGGGATGTTATCCCTGGGATGGGATGGGATCCCTGGGATGGGATGGGATCCCAGGGATGGGATGGGATCCCTGGGTTGGGATGGGTACCATGGGATGGGATCCCTGGGATGTTATGGGATCCGTGGGATGTGATGGGATGGGATTCCTGGGATGGGAATGGGTGGGATGGGATGGGATGGGATGGGATCCCTGGGATGGGATGGTGTCCCTGGGATGGGATTGGTTGGGATGGGATCCCTGAGATCGGATGGAATACCTGGCATGAGATAGCAGGGATGATATGGGATGGGATGGGATGGGATGGGATGGGATGGGATGGGATGGGATGGGATGGGATGGGATGGGATTGGCTACAATGGGTTGGAATGGGATGGGATCGATGGGATGGGATGGGATGGGATGCAATGGGATCCCTGAGATGGTACGGAATGGGATACCTGGGATGCGATGGGATACCTGATATGGGATCCCTAGGATGGGATGGGATGGGATGGAATGGGATGGGACGGGATGGGATGGGATGGGGTAGGATGGGATGGGATGGGGTAGGATGGGATGGGATGGTTTGGGATGGGATGGGATCCCTGGGATGGGATGGGATCCCTGGGAGGGGATCTCTGGGATCGGATGGTATCCATGGGATGGGATGGGTTTGGGATGGGATGGAATCCCAGGGATGGGGACCCGGGGACGGGATGGGATCCCTGGGATGGGATCCGTGGGATGGGATGGGATGGGATGGGATGGGATGGGATGGGATGGGATGGGATCTCTGTGATGGGATGGGATCCCTGGGATGGGAATCCTGGGATGGGATGGGATGGGATGGGATGGGATGGGATGGGATGGGAGGGATCCCTGGGATGGGTTGGGATCCCTGGGATGGGATCCCTGGGATGGAATGGGATGAGATGGGATGGGAAGGGATCCCTGGGATGGGATGGGATCCCTGGGATGGGATGGTATTTGATGGGATGGGATCTCTGGGATGGGATGGGACAGGATCCCTGGGATGGGAAGGGATCCCTTGGATGGGATCCCTGGGATGGGATGGGATGGCATGGGATGGGATGGGATCCCTGGAAAGGGATCCCTGGAATGGGATGGCATCCCTGGGACGGGATCCCTGGGATGCGACGGGATGGGATCCCTGTTATGGGATGGGATCCCTGGGATGGGATGGGATGGGATGGGATGGGATGGGATGGGATGGGATGGGATGGGATGGGATGGGAGGGATCCCTGTGATGGGATGGGATGGTATGCGATGGGATGTGGTCCCTGGGATGGGATGGGATCCCTGGGATGGGATCCCTGGGATGGGATCCCTGGGATGGGATGGGATCCGTGGAATGGGATGGGATCCCCGGCATGGGATCGCTGGGATGGCATGGGATCCCTGGGATGGGATGTGATGGGATCCCTGGGATGGGATGAGATCCTTGGGATGGCATGGGATGGGATCCCTGGGATGGGATGGGATCCCTAGGAAGGGGGGCCTGGGATGGAATGGGATCCCTGGGATGGGATGCGATCCCTGGGAAGGGGTGCCTGGGATGGGATGGGATTCCTGGGATGCGATGGGATCCCAGGGATGGGATGGGCTGGGATCCCAGGGATGCGATGGGATCCGTGGTATGGGATGGGATCCCTGGGATGGGATCCCTGGGATGGGATCCCTGGGATGGGAATCCTGGGATGGGATGGGATGGGATGGGATGGGATGGGAGGGATGCCTGGGATGGGATGGGATCCCTGGGATGGGATCCCTGGGATGGAATGGGATGAGATGGGATGGGATGGGATCCCTGGGATGTGATGGGATGGGATCCCTGGGATGGGATGGTATTTCATGGGATGGGATCTCTGGGATGGGATGGGACGGGATCCCTGGGATGGGAAGGGATCCCTTGGATGGGATCCCTGGGATGGGATGGCATGGGATGGGATGGGATCCCTGGAAAGGGATCCCAGGAATGGGATGGTATCCCTGGGACGGGATCCCTGGGATGCCACCGGATGGGATCCCTGTTATGGGATGGGATGGTATGCGATGGGATGTGGTCCCTGGGATGGGATGGGATCCCTGGGATGGGATCCCTGGGATGGGATGGGATCCGTGGAATGGGATGGGATCCCTGGGATGGGATCGCTGGGATGGCATGGGATCCCTGGGATGGGATGTGATGGGATCCCTGGGATGGGATGGGATGGGATGGGAGGGATGCCTGGGAAGGAATGGGATCCCTGGGATGGGATCCCTGGGATGGGATGGGATGTGATGGGATGGGATCCCTGGGATGGGATCCCTGGGATGGGATCCCTGGGATGGGATGGGATACCTGGGATGGGATCACTGGCATGGAATGGGATGAGATGGGATGGGATGGGATCCCTGGGATGGGATGGGATGGGATGTGATGGGATGGGATGGGATCCTTGGGATGGGATGGGATCCCTGGGAAGGGGTGCCTGGGATGGCATGGGATCCCTGTGATGCGATGGGATCCCGGGGATGGGGTGGGATCCCTGGGAAGGGGTGCCTGGGATGGGATGGGATCCCTGTGATGCGATGGGATCCCGGGGATGGGGTGGGATCCCTGGGAAGGGGTGCCTGGGATGGGATGGCATCCCTGTGATGCGATGGGATCCCAGGGATGCGATGGGATCCCTGGCATGGGATCCCTGGGATGGAATGGGATCCCTGGGATGGGATCTCTGGGATGGGATCCCTGGGATGGGATGGGATGGGAGGGATCCCTGGAATGGCAAGGGATCCCTGGTATGGGATCCGTAGGATGGAATAGGATGAGATGTGATGGGATTGGATGGGATCCCTGGGATGGGATGGGTCCCCTGGGATGGGATGGGATGGGATCCCTGGGATGGGATGAGATCCCTGGGATGGGATGGGATGGGATGGGATGGGATGGGATGGGATGGGATCCCTGTGATGGGGTCCCTGGGATGGGATGGGATTCCTGGGATGGGTTCCCTGGGATGGGATGGGATCCCTGGGATGGGTTCCCTGGGATGGGATGGGATCCCTGGGATTGGATCCCTGGGATGGGATCGCTGGGATGGGATGGGAGGGATCCCTGGAATGGCAAGGGATCCCTGGTATGGGATCCGTGGGATGGAATAGGATGAGATGTGATGGGATTGGATGGGATCCCTGGGATGGGATTTGTCCCCTGGGATGGGATGGGATGGGATCCCTGGGATGTGATGGGATCGCTGGGATGGGATCCCTGGGATGGGATGGGATCCCTAGGATGGGATGGAATCCCTGGGATGGGATGGGATCCCTGGGATGGGGATCCCTGGGATGGGATGGGAGCCCTGGGATGGGATCCCTTGCATTGGATGGGATGGAATGGGATGTGATGGGATCCCTGGGTTGGGATGGGATCCCTGAGATGAGATGGGATCCCTGGGATGGGATCCCTGGGATGGGATCGATGGGATGGGATGGGATGGGATGGGATCCCTGGAATGGGATCCATGGAATGGGATGGGATCCCTGGGATGGGATCCCTTGCATTGGATGGGATGGGATGGGATGTCATGGGATCCCTGGGATGGGATGGGATCCCTGAGATGGGATGGGATCCCTGGGATGGGATCCCTGGGATGGGATCGATGGGATGGGAAGGGATGGGATCCCTGGGATGGGATCCCTGGGATGTGATGGGATTGCTGGGATGGGGTCCCTGGCATGGGATGGGATCCCTGGGATGGTGATCCCTGGGAAGGGATGGGATCCCTGGGATGGGATCCCTGGAATGTGATCCCTCGTATGGGATGGGATCCCTGGGATGGGATGGAATCCCTGGGATGGGATCCCTGGGATAGGATGGGATCCCTGGGTTGGGATCGAATCTCAGGGATGGGATCCCTGGGATGGGATGGAATCTCTGGGATGGGATCCCTGGGATGGGATGGGATGGGATGGGATGGGACGGGATGGGATGGAATGGGATGGGATCCCTGGGATGGGATGGGATCCCTGGGATGTTATCCCTGGGATGGGATGGGATGGGATCCCTGAGATGGGATGGGATCCCAGGGATGGGATGGGATCCCTGGGTTGGGATGGGTACCATGGGATGGGATCCCTGGGATGTTATGGGATCCGTGGGATGTGATGGGATGGGATTCCTGGGATGGGAATGGGTGGGATGGGATGGGATGGGATGGGATCCCTGGGATGGGATGGTGTCCCTGGGATGGGATTGGTTGGGATGGGATCCCTGGGATGGGATGGAATACCTGGCATGAGATAGCAGGGATGATATGGGATGGGATGGGATGGGATGGGATGGGATCCCTGGGATGGGATGGGATCCCTGGGATGGGATGGGATGGGATGGGATTGGATGGGATGGGATGGGGTGAGATGGGATTGGCTACAATGGGTTGGAATGGGATGGGATCGATGGGATGGGATGGGATGGGATGGGATGGAATGGGATCCCTGGGATGGTACGGAATGGGATACCTGGGATGCGATGGGATACCTGCTATGGGATCCCTAGGATGGGATGGGATGGGGTGGAATGGGATGGGACGGGATGGGATGGGATGGGGTAGGATGGGATGGGATGGGGTAGGATGGGATGGGATGGGCTGGGATGGGATGGGATCCCTGGCATGGGATGGGATCCCTGGGATGGGATCTCTGGGATCGGATGGTATCCATGGGATGGGATGGGTTTGGAATGGGATGGAATCCCAGGGATGGGGACCCGGGGACGGGATGGGATCCCTGGGATGGGATCCCTGGGATGGGATGGGATGGGATGGGATGGGATGGGATGGGATGGGTTGGGATTGGATGGGATGGGATCGGATCTGATGGGATCCCTGGGATGGGATGGGATGGGATCACTGGGATGGGGTATCTGGGATGGGATGTGATGGGACGGGATGGGATGGGATGGGATGGGATGGGATGGGATGGGATGCCATGGCATGGCATGGGATCCGCGGGATGAGATGGGATGAGATGGGATACGTGGGATGGGATGGGATGAGATGGGATGGGATGGGATGGGATGGGATCCCTGGGTTGGGAATGGCTGGGATGGGATACCTGGGATGGGATGGAATCCCTGGGATGAGATCGTTGGGATGGGATGGGATGGGATGGGATGGGATGGGATGGGATGGGATGGGTTGGGATGGGATGGGATGGGGTGGGATGGGATGGGCTACATTGGGATGGGATGGGATGCCATGGCATGGGATCCGTGGGATGAGATGGGATGGGATGGGATACGTGGGATGGGATGTGATGGGATGGGATGGGATGGGATGGGATGGGATGGGATGGGATGGGACGGAATGGGATGGGATGGGGTAGGATGGGATGGGATGTGGTAGGATGGGATTGGATGGGTTGGGATGGGATGGGATCCCTGGCATGGGATGGGATCCCTGGGATGGGATCTCTGGGATCCGATGGTATCCATGGGATGGGATGGGTTGGGATGGGATGGAATCCCAGGGATGGGGACCCGGGGATGGGATGGGATCCCTGGGATGGGATCCCTGGGATGGGATGGGATGGGATGGGATGGGATGGGTTGGGATTGGATGGGATGGGATGGGATGGGATGGGATGGGATGGGATCGGATGGGATCCCTGGGATGGGATATCTGGGATGGGATGTGATGGGACGGGATGGGGTGGGATGGGATGGGGTGGGAAGCGATGGGATGGGCTACAATGGGATGGGATGGGATGGGATGGGATGGGATGGGATGGGATGGGATGGGATGGGATGGGATGGGATGGGATGGGATGGGATGGGATGGGATGGGATGGGATGGGATGTGTTGGGATGGGTTTGGATGGGATGGGATCCCTGGGATGGGATGGGATGGGATGCCATGGCATGGGATCCGCGGGATGAGATGGGATGGGATGGGATACGTGGGATGGGATGGGATCCCTGGGATGGGATGGGATGAGATGGGAAAGGATGGGATGGGATCCCTGGTTTGGGATTGGCTGGGATGCGATACCTGGGATGGGATGGAATCCCTGGGATGAGATCGCTGGGATGGGATGGGATGGGATGGGATGGGATGGGATGGGTTGGGATGGGATGGGATGGGTTGGGATGGGATGGGATGGGTTGGGATGGGATGGGATGGGGTGGGATGGGCTACGATGGGATGGGATGGGATAGGATGGGATGGGATGGGATCCCTGGGATGGGATGGGGGGGATGGGATGGGATTGGATGGATCCCTGGGATGGGGACCCTGGGATGGGATCCCTGGGATGGGATCCCTGGGATGGGATGGGATCCATGGGATGAGATGGGATCCCTGGGATGGAATCCCTGGGATGGGATTGGATCACTGGGATGGGATGGGATGGGATGGGATGGGATGGGATGGGATGGGATAGGATGGGAAGGGATGGGATGGGATGGGATGGGATCCCTGGGATGGGATGGGATCCCTGGGATGGGATGGGATGGGATGGGATGGAATGGGATGGGATGGAATGGGATGGGATCCCTGGGATTGGATGGGATCCCTGGGATGGGATGGGATCCCTGGGATGGGATCCCTGGGATGGAATGGGATCCCTGGGATGGGGTTCCTGGGATGGGAAGAGATCCCTGGGATGGGATGGGATGGGATGGGATGGGATCCCAGTGATGGGATCCCTGGGATGGGATGGGCTACCTGGGATGGGATCCCTGGGATGGGATGGGACCCCTGGGATGGGACCCCTGGCATTGGATGGGATGGGATGGGATGGGATGGAATGGGATGGGATCCCTGGGATGGGATGGGATCCCTGGGATGGGATCCCTGGGATGGGATGGGATCCCGGGGATGGGATGGGATCCCTGGGTTGGGATGAGTTCCATGGGATGGGATCGCTGGGATGGGATGGGATGGGAGGGATCCCTGGAATGGCAAGGGATCCCTGGTATGGGATCCGTGGGATGGAATAGGATGAGATGTGATGGGATTGGATGGGATCCCTGGGATGGGATGGGATGGGATGGGATGGGATGGAATCCCTGGGATGGGATGGGATGGGATCCCTGGGATGGGGATCCCTGGGATGGGGTGGGATCCCTGGGATGGGATGGGATGGGATCCCTGGAATGGGATCCCTGGAATGGGATGGGAGTCCTGGGATGGGTTCCCTGGGATGGGATGGGATCCCTGGGATTGGATCCCTGGGATGGGATCGCTGGGATGGGATGGGAGGGATCCCTGGAATGGCAAGGGATCCCTGGTATGGGATCCGTGGGATGGAATAGGATGAGATGTGATGGGATTGGATGGGATCCCTGGGATGGGATGGGTCCCCTGGGATGGGATGGGATGGGATCCCTGGGATGTGATGGGATCGCTGGGATGGGATCCCTGGGATGGGATGGGATCCCTAGGATGGGATGGAATCCCTGGGATGGGATGGGATCCCTGGGATGGGGATCCCTGGGATGGGATGGGAGCCCTGGGATGGGATCCCTTGCATTGGATGGGATGGAATGGGATGTGATGGGATCCCTGGGTTGGGATGGGATCCCTGAGATGAGATGGGATCCCTGGGATGGGATCCCTGGGATGGGATCGATGGGATGGGATGGGATGGGATGGGATCCCTGGAATGGGATCCATGGAATGGGATGGGATCCCTGGGATGGGATCCCTTGCATTGGATGGGATGGGATGGGATGTCATGGGATCCCTGGGATGGGATGGGATCCCTGAGATGGGATGGGATCCCTGGGATGGGATCCCTGGGATGGGATCGATGGGATGGGAAGGGATGGGATCCCTGGGATGGGATCCCTGGGATGTGATGGGATTGCTGGGATGGGGTCCCTGGCATGGGATGGGATCCCTGGGATGGTGATCCCTGGGAAGGGATGGGATCCCTGGGATGGGATCCCTGGAATGTGATCCCTCGTATGGGATGGGATCCCTGGGATGGGATGGAATCCCTGGGATGGGATCCCTGGGATAGGATGGGATCCCTGGGTTGGGATCGAATCTCAGGGATGGGATCCCTGGGATGGGATGGAATCTCTGGGATGGGATCCCTGGGATGGGATGGGATGGGATGGGATGGGATGGGATGGGATGGGACGGGATGGGATGGAATGGGATGGGATCCCTGGGATGGGATGGGATCCCTGGGATGTTATCCCTGGGATGGGATGGGATGGGATCCCTGGGATGGGATGGGATCCCAGGGATGGGATGGGATCCCTGGGTTGGGATGGGTACCATGGGATGGGATCCCTGGGATGTTATGGGATCCGTGGGATGTGATGGGATGGGATTCCTGGGATGGGAATGGGTGGGATGGGATGGGATGGGATGGGATCCCTGGGATGGGATGGTGTCCCTGGGATGGGATTGGTTGGGATGGGATCCCTGGGATGGGATGGAATACCTGGCATGAGATAGCAGGGATGATATGGGATGGGATGGGATGGGATGGGATGGGATCCCTGGGATGGGATGGGATCCCTGGGATGGGATGGGATGGGATGGGATTGGATGGGATGGGATGGGGTGAGATGGGATTGGCTACAATGGGTTGGAATGGGATGGGATCGATGGGATGGGATGGGATGGGATGGGATGGAATGGGATCCCTGGGATGGTACGGAATGGGATACCTGGGATGCGATGGGATACCTGCTATGGGATCCCTAGGATGGGATGGGATGGGGTGGAATGGGATGGGACGGGATGGGATGGGATGGGGTAGGATGGGATGGGATGGGGTAGGATGGGATGGGATGGGCTGGGATGGGATGGGATCCCTGGCATGGGATGGGATCCCTGGGATGGGATCTCTGGGATCGGATGGTATCCATGGGATGGGATGGGTTTGGAATGGGATGGAATCCCAGGGATGGGGACCCGGGGACGGGATGGGATCCCTGGGATGGGATCCCTGGGATGGGATGGGATGGGATGGGATGGGATGGGATGAGTTGGGATTGGATGGGATGGGATCGGATCTGATGGGATCCCTGGGATGGGATGGGATGGGATCACTGGGATGGGGTATCTGGGATGGGATGTGATGGGACGGGATGGGATGGGATGGGATGGGATGGGATGGGATGCCATGGCATGGCATGGCATGGGATCCGCGGGATGAGATGGGATGAGATGGGATACGTGGGATGGGATGGGATGAGATGGGATGGGATGGGATGGGATGGGATGGGATGGGATCCCTGGGTTGGGAATGGCTGGGATGGGATACCTGGGATGGGATGGAATCCCTGGGATGAGATCGTTGGGATGGGATGGGATGGGATGGGATGGGATGGGATGGGATGGGATGGGATGGGATGGGATGGGATGGGTTGGGATGGGATGGGATGGGGTGGGATGGGATGGGATGGGCTACATTGGGATGGGATGGGATGCCATGGCATGGGATCCGCGGGATGAGATGGGATGGGATGGGATACGTGGGATGGGATGTGATGGGATGGGATGGGATGGGATGGGATGGGATGGGATGGGATTGGATGGGATGGGATGGGATGGGATGGGATGGGATGGGATGGGATCGGATGGGATCCCTGGGATGGGATATCTGGGATGGGATGTGATGGGACGGGATGGGGTGGGATGGGATGGGGTGGGAAGCGATGGGATGGGCTACAATGGGATGGGATGGGATGGGATGGGATGGGATGGGATGGGATGGGATGGGATGGGATGGGATGGGATGGGATGGGATGGGATGTGTTGGGATGGGTTTGGATGGGATGGGATCCCTGGGATGGGATGGGATGGGATGCCATGGCATGGGATCCGCGGGATGAGATGGGATGGGATGGGATACGTGGGATGGGATGGGATCCCTGGGATGGGATGGGATGAGATGGGAAAGGATGGGATGGGATCCCTGGTTTGGGATTGGCTGGGATGCGATACCTGGGATGGGATGGAATCCCTGGGATGAGATCGCTGGGATGGGATGGGATGGGATGGGATGGGATGGGATGGGATGGGATGGGATGGGTTGGGATGGGATGGGATGGGTTGGGATGGGATGGGATGGGGTGGGATGGGCTACGATGGGATGGGATGGGATAGGATGGGATGGGATGGGATCCCTGGGATGGGATGGGGGGGATGGGATGGGATTGGATGGATCCCTGGGATGGGGACCCTGGGATGGGATCCCTGGGATGGGATCCCTGGGATGGGATGGGATCCATGGGATGAGATGGGATCCCTGGGATGGAATCCCTGGGATGGGATTGGATCACTGGGATGGGATGGGATGGGATGGGATGGGATGGGATGGGATGGGATGGGATGGGATGGGATAGGATGGGAAGGGATGGGATGGGATGGGATGGGATGGGATCCCTGGGATGGGATGGGATCCCTGGGATGGGATGCGATGGGATGGGATGGAATGGGATGGGATGGAATGGGATGGGATCCCTGGGATTGGATGGGATCCCTGGGATTGGATGGGATCCCTGGGATGGGATCCCTGGGATGGAATGGGATCCCTGGGATGGGGTTCCTGGGATGGGAAGAGATCCCTGGGATGGGATGGGATGGGATGGGATGGGATCCCAGTGATGGGATCCCTGGGATGGGATGGGCTTCCTGGGATGGGATCCCTGGGATGGGATGGGACCCCTGGGATGGGACCCCTGGCATTGGATGGGATGGGATGGGATGGGATGGAATGGGATGGGATCCCTGGGATGGGATGGGATCCCTGGGATGGGATCCCTGGGATGGGATGGGATCCCGGGGATGGGATGGGATCCCTGGGTTGGGATGAGTTCCATGGGATGGGATCGCTGGGATGGGATGGGATGGGAGGGATCCCTGGAATGGCAAGGGATCCCTGGTATGGGATCCGTGGGATGGAATAGGATGAGATGTGATGGGATTGGATGGGATCCCTGGGATGGGATGGGATGGGATGGGATGGAATCCCTGGGATGGGATGGGATGGGATCCCTGGGATGGGGATCCCTGGGATGGGGTGGGATCCCTGGGATGGGATGGGATGGGATCCCTGGAATGGGATCCCTGGAATGGGATGGGAGTCCTGGGATGGGATCTCTTGCATTGGATGGGATGGAATGGGATGTGATGGGATCCCTGGGATGGGATGGGATCCCTGAGATGAGATGGGATCCCTGGGATGGGATCCCTGCGATGGGATCGATGGGATCGGATGGGATGGGATGGGATCCCTGGAATGGGATCCCTGGAATGGGATGGGATCCCTGGGATGGGATCCCTTGCATTGGATGGGATGGGATGGGATGTCATGGGATCCCTGGGATGGGATGGGATCCCTGAGATGGGATGGGATCCCTGAGACGGGATGGGATCCCTGGGATGGGATCGATGGGATGGGATGGGATCCCTGGGATGGGATCCCTGGGATGGGATCCCTGGGATGTTATGGGATTGCTGGGATGGGATCCCTGGTATGGGATGGAATCCCTGGGATGGGATCCATGGAATGTGATCCCTCGTATGGGATGGGATCCCTGGGATGGGATGGAATCCCTGGGATGGGATCCCTGGGATAGGATGGGATCCCTGGGTTGGGATCGAATCTCTGGGATGGGATCCCTCGGATGGGATGGAATCTCTGGGATGGGATCCCTGGGATGGGATGGGATGGGATGGGATGGGATGGAATGGGATGGGATCCCTGGGATGGGATGGGATCCCTGGGATGGGATGGGATGGGATCCCTGGGATGGGATTGAATGGGATCCCTGGGATGGGAACAGATGAAATGGGATCCCTGGCATGGGTTGGGATCCCTGGGATGGGATGGGATCCCTGGGATGGGATCCCTTGGATGGGTTACCTGGGATGGGATAGGATACGTGGGATGGGATCGGATGGGATGGGATGGGATGGGATGGGATGGGTTGCGATGGGATCCCTGGGATGGGATGGGATGGGATGTGGTGGGATCCCTGGGATGGGATGGGATGGCATGGGATGGGATCCCTGAGATGAGATGGGATGGGATCCCTGGGGTGTGATGGGATTCCTGGAATGGGATGGAATGGGATGGGATGGGAGATGATCACTGGGATGGGATAGGATCGCTGGGATTGGATCCCTGGGTGGCGATGGGATCCCTGGGATGGGATGGGATGGGATGGAATGGGGTGGGATGGGATTGGATGGGATGGGCTGTGATGGGATCGGATGGAATGGGATGGGATCCCTGGGATGAGATGGGATGGGATCCCTGGGATGTGATGGGATCCCTGGGATGTGATGGGATCCCTGGGATGGGATGGGATCCCTGGAATGGGATGGGATTCCTGGAATGGGATGGGATGGGATTCCCGGGATGGGTTGGTATGGGATGTGATGGGATGTGATGGGATTGGATGGGATGGGATGGGATGGGATGGGATGGGATGGGATGGGATCCCTGGGATGGGATGGAATGGGATGGGATGGGATGGGATGGGATGGGATGGGATGGGAGGGGATGGGATGGGATCCCTTGGATGGGAGGGGATCCCTCGGATGGGATGGGATGGGATGGGATCCCTGGAATGGGATCCCTGGAATGGGATGGGATCACTGGGATGGGATGGGATGGGATGTCATCCCTGGGATGTGATGGGATCCCTGGGATGGGATCCCTGGGAGGGGATGGGTTCCCTGGTATGGGATAGGATCCCTGGTATTGTATCCCTGGGTTGGGATGGGATCCCTGGGATGGGATCCCTGGGATGGGATCCCTGGGATGGGATGGCATGGGATGGGATGGCAAGGGATCCCTGGGATGGGATGGGAGTCCTGGGATGGGATCTCTTGCATTGGATGGGATGGAATGGGATGTGATGGGATCCCTGGGATGGGATGGGATCCCTGAGATGAGATGGGATCCCTGGGATGGGATCCCTGGGATGGGATCGATGGGATCGGATGGGATGGGATGGGATCCCTGGAATGGGATCCCTGGAATGGGATGGGATCCCTGGGATGGGATCCCTTGCATTGGATGGGATGGGATGGGATGTCATGGGATCCCTGGGATGGGATGGGATCCCTGAGATGGGATGGGATCCCTGGGATGGGATCCCTGGGATGGGATCGATGGGATGGGATGGGATCCCTGGGATGGGATCCCTGGGATGGGATCCCTGGGATGTGATGGGATTGCTGGGATGGGATCCCTGGAATGGGATGGGATCTCTAGGATGGGATGGGATCCCAGGGATGGGATGGAATCCCTGGGATGGGATCCCTGGAATGTGATCCCTCGTATGGGATGGGATCCCTGGGATGGGATGGAATCCCTGGGATGGGATCCCTGGGATAGGATGGGATCCCTGGGTTGGGATCGAATCTCTGGGATGGGATCCCTGGGATGGGATGGAATCTCTGGGATGGGATCCCTGGGATGGGATGGGATGGGATGGGATGGAATGGGATGGGATCCCTGTGATGGGATGGGATCCCTGTGATGGGATGGGATCCCTGTGATGGGATGGGATCCCTGGGTTGGGATGGGTACCATGGGATGGGATCCCTGGAATGGGATGGGATCCGTGGGATGTGATGGGATGCGATTCCTGGGATGGGAATGGGTGGGATGGGATGGGATGGGATGGGATTCCTGGGATGGGATGGTATCCCTGGGATGGGATTGGTTGGGATGGGATCCCTGGGATGGGATGGAATACCTGGCATGAGATAGCAGGGATGATATGGGATGGGATGGGATGGGATGAGATGGGATGGGATGGGATGGGATGGGATCCCTGGGATGGGTTGGGACCGGATGGGATTGGATGGGATGGGATGGGGTGGGATGGGATTGGCTACAATGGGTTGGAATGGGATGGGATCGATGGGATGGGATGGGATGGGATGGGATGGGATGGGATGGGATGGGATGGGATGGAATGGGATCCCTGGGATGGTACGGAATGGGATCCCGGGGTTTGCGATGGGATACCTGCTATGGGATCCCTAGGATGGGATGGGATTGGATTCCTGGAATGGGATGGGATGGGATTCCCGGGATGGGTTGGTATGGGATGGGATGGGATGGGATGTGATGGGATTGGATGGGATGGGATGGGATGGGATGGAATGGGATGCGATGAGATGGGATCCCTGGGATGGGATGGGATGGGATGGGATGGGATGGGATGGGATCCCTGGGATGGGATGGGATGGGATGGGATGGGATGGGATGGGATGGGATGAGATGGGATGGGATCCCTGGGATGGGATGGGATCCATGGGATGGGATGTGTTGGGATGGCTTGGGAACCCTGGGATGGGATGTTATGGGATCCCTGGGATGAGATGGGATGGGATCCCAGCGATGGGATCCCTGGAATGTTATCCCTCGTATGGGATGGGATCCCTGGGATGGGATGGAATCCCTGGGATGGGATCCCAGGGATGGGATGGGATCCCGGGGATGGGATCTCCAGCCTGGGATGGTATGGGATGGTATGGGATGGTATGGGATGGGATGGCATGGGATGGGATCCCTGGGATGGGATGGGATGAGATCCCTTGCATGTGATGGGATCCCTGCGATGGGATCCCTGGGATGGGATGGGATCCCTGGGATGGGATGGGATTCCTGGAATGGGATGGGATTCCTGGAATGGGATGGGATGGGATTCCTGGGATGGGTTGGGATGGGATGGGATATGATCACTGGGATGGGATAGGATCGCAGAGATTGGATCCCTGGGAGGCGATGGGATCCCTAGGAGGCGATGGGATCCCTGGGATGGGATCGATGGGATGGGATGTGATGGGATGGGATGGGATGGGATCCCTGGGATGGGATGGCATGGCATGGAATGGCATGTGGTCCCTGGGATGGGATGCCTGGGATCCCTGGGCTGGGATGGGATCCCTGGGCTGGGATGGGATGGGATGGGATCCCTGGGATGGGATTGGTAGGAATGGGATGGGATGGGATGGAATGGGATGGGATCCCTGGGATGGGATGGGATGGGATGGGATCCCTGGGATGGGATGGGATCCATGGGATGGGATGTGTTGGGATGGGTTGGGAACCCTGGGATGGGATGTTATGGGATCCCTGGGATGGGATGGGATGGGATCCCTGCGATGGGATCTCTGGAATGTGATCCCTCGTATGGGATGGGATCCCTGGGATGGGATGGAATCCCTGGGATGGGATCCCGGGGATGGGATGGGATCCCGGGGATGGGATCTCCGGGATGGGATGTGATGGGATTGGATGGGATGGGATGGGATGGGATGGGATGGGATGCGATGGGATGGGATCCCTGGGATGGGATGGAATGGGATGGGATCCCTGGGATGGGATGGGATGGGATCCCTGGGATGGGATGGAATGGGATGGGATGGGATGGGATGGGATCCCTCAGATGGGAGGGGATCCCTCGGATGGGATGGGATGGGATGGGATCCCTGGAATGGGATCCCTGGAATGAGATGGGATCACTGGGATGGGATGGGATGGGATGTCATCCCTGGGATGTGATGGGATCCCTGGGATGGGATCCCGGGGATGGGATGGGATTCCTGGGATGGGTTGGTATGGGATGGGATGGGATGTGATGGGATTGGATGGGATGGGATGGGATGGGATGGCATGCGATGGGATGCGATGGGATGGGATGGGCGGGGATGCGCAGGGATGGGATCCCTGGGATGGGATGGGATGGGATGGGATGGGATCCCTGGGTGGGGATGGGATGGGATGGGATGGGATGAGTTGGGATGGGATGGGATCCCTCGGATGGGAGGGGATCCCTCGTATGGGATGGGATCACTGGGATGGGATGGGTTGTGATCCCTGGGATGTGATGGGAACCCTGGGATGGGATCCCTGGGATGGGATGGGATCCCTGTGAGGGGATGGGATCCCTGGGGTGGGATTACTGGAACGGGATGGGATGGGATCCCTGGGATGGGATGGTATGGGATGGGATCCCGGGGATTGGATGGGATCCCTGGGGTGGGATTACTGGAACGGGATGGGATGGGATGGGATGGGTTCCCTGGGATGGGATGGGATCCCTGGTATGGGATAGGATCCCTGGTATTGGAACCCTGGGATGGGATGGGATCCCTGGGATGGGATCCCTGGGGTGGGATGGGATGGGATGGGATGGGATGGGATGGGATGGCATGGGATCCCTGGGATGGGATGGGATCCCTGGGATGGGATCCCTGCAATGGGATGGGATCCCTGCAATGGGATGGGATGGGATGGGATGGGATGGGATGGGATGGGATGGGATGGGATGGGATGGGATGGGATGGGATGGGATGGAATGGGATGGGATGGGATGGGATCGGATGGGATGGGATGGGTTGCGATGGGATCCCTGGGATGGGATGGGATGGGATGGGATGCGATGGGATCCCTGGGATTGGATGGATTCCCTGGGATGGGATCGATGGGATGGGATGTGATGGGATGGGATGGGATGGGATCCCTGGGATGGGATGGGATGGCATGGAATGGCATGTGGTCCCTGGGATGGGATGGGATGCCTGGGATCCCTGGGCTGGGATGGGATCCCTGGGATGGGATGGGATTGGATGGGATCCCTGGGATGGGATTGGTAGGAATGGGATGGGATGGGATGGGATGGAATGGGATGGGATCCCTGGGATGGGATGGGATGGGATGGGATGGTATCCCTGGGATGGTATCCCTGGGATGGGATGGGATGGGATGGGATGGGATGGGATGGGATGGGTTGCGATGGGATTGGATGGGATGGGATGGGATGGGATGGGATGGGATGGCATGGGATGGGATGCGATGGGATGGGATGGGCGGGGATGCGCAGGGATGGGATCCCTGGGATGGGATGGGATGGGATGTGATGGGATCCCTGGGATGGGATGGGATGGGATGGGATGGGATGGGATGGGATGGGATGGGATCCCTGGGATGGGATGGAATGGGATGGGATGGGATCCCTGGGAGGGGATGGGATGGGATGGGATGGAATGGGATGAGTTGGGATGGGATGGGATCCCTGGGATGGGATCCCTGGGATGGGATGGGATCCCTGTGAGGGGATGGGATCCCTGGGATGGGATTACTGGAATGGGATGGGATGGGATCCCTGGGATGGGATGGTATGGGATGGGATGGGATCCCTGGGATTGGATGGGTTCCATGGGAAGGGATCCCTGGGATGGGATGGGATGGGATGGGTTCCCTGGGATGGGATGGGATCCCTGGTATGGGATAGGATCCCTGGTATTGGATCCCTGGGATGGGATGGGATGGGATGGGATGGGATGGGATGGGATGGGATGGGATGGCATGGGATGGGATGGGATCCCTCGGATGGGAGGGGATCCCTCGGATGGGATGGGATGGGATGGGATCCCTGGAATGGGATCCGTGGAATGGGATGGGATCACTGGGATGGGATGGGATGGGATGGGATGTCATCCCTGGGATGTGATGGGATCCCTGGGATGGGATCCCTGGGAGGGGATGGGATCCCTGGGATGGGAATACTGGAATGGGATGGGATGGGATGGGATTCCTGGGATGGGAATGGATGGGGTGGGATGGGATGGGATGGGAACACTGGGATGGCATGGGATCACTGGGATGGGATGGTATGGGTTGGGATCCCTGGGATTGGATGGGTTCCCTGGTATGGGATAGGATCCCTGGTATTGGATCCCTGGTTTGGGATGGGATCCCTGGGATGGGATCCCTGGGATGGGATCCCTGGGATGGGATGGCATGGGATGGGATGGCAAGGGATCCCTGGGATGGGATGGGATCCCTGGTATCGGATAGGATCCCTTGTATTGGATCCCTGCTTTGGGATGGGATCCCTGGGATGGGATCCTTGGGATGGGATGGCATGGGATGGGATGGCAGGGGATCCCTGGGATGGAATGGGATCCCTGGGATGGGATCCCTGCGATGGGATGGGATCCCTGAGATGGGATGGGATGGGATGGGATGGTATCCCTGGGATGGTATCCCTGGGATGGGATGGGCTGGGATTAGATGGGATGGGATGGGATGGGTTGCGATGGGATCCCTGGGATGAGATGGGATGGGATGGGATGGGATGGGATGGGATGCGATGGGATCCCTGGGATGGGATGGGATGTGATGGGATGGGATGGGATGCGATGGGATCCCTGGGATGAGATGGGATGGGATGGGATGCGATGGCATGGGATGGCATGGGATGGCATGGGATGGCATGGGATGGCATGGGATGGGATCCCTGGGATGAGATGGGATGCCATCCCTGGTATGGGATGGGATCCATGGGATGGGATGGGATCCCTTGGATGGGATGGGATGGAATGGGATGGGATGGGATCCCTTGGATGGGATGGGATGGAATGGGATGGGATGGGATGGGATGGGATGGGATGGGGTGGGATGGGATGTGGTCTGATGGTATGGGGTGGGATGTGATAGGATGGTATCCCTGGGATGGGATGGGATGCCTGGGATCCCTGGGCTGGGATGGGATCCCTGGGATGGTATGGGATGGGATGTGATGGGATTGGATGGGATGGGATGGGATGGGATGGCATGGGATGGGTTTGGATGGGATGGGATCCCTGGGATGGGATGGGATGGGATGGGATGGGATGCCATGGCATGGCATGGGATCCGCGGGATGAGATGGGATGAGATGGGATACGTGGGATGGGATGGGATGAGATGGGATGGGATGGGATGGGATGGGATCCCTGGAATGGGATCCCGGGAATGGGATGGGAGCCCTGGGATGGGATCCCTTGCATTGGATGGGATGGAATGGGATGTGATGGGATCCCTGGGATGGGATGGGATCCCTGAGATGAGATGGGATCCCTGGGATGGGATCCCTGGGATGGGATCGATGGGATGGGATGGGATGGGATTCCTGGAATGGGATCCCTGGGATGGGATGGGATCCCTGAGATGAGATGGGATCCCTGGGATGGGATCCCTGGGATGGGATCGATGGGATGGGATGGGATGGGATTCCTGGAATGGGATCCCTGGAATGGGATGGGATCCCTGGGATGGGATCCCTTGCATTGGATGGGATGGGATGGGATGTCATGGGATCCCTGGGATGGGATGGGATCCCTGAGATGGGATGGCATCCCTGGGATGGGATCCCTGGGATGGGATCGATGGGATGGGATGGGATGGGATCCCTGGGATGGGATCCCTGGGATGTGATGGGATTGCTGGGATGGGATCCCTGGAATGGGATGGGATCCCTAGGATGGGATGGGATCCCTGGCATGGAATGGGATCCCTGGGATGGTGATCCCTGGGAAGGGATGGGATCCCTGGGATGGGATCCCTGGGATGGGATGGAATCCCTGGGATGGGATCCCTGGGATAGGATGGGATCCCTGGGTTGGGATCGAATCTCAGGGATGGGATCCCTGGGATGGGATGGAATCTCTGGGATGGGATCCCTGGGATGGGATGGAATCTCTGGGATGGGATCCCTGGGATGGGATGGGATGGGATGGAATGGGACGGGATCCCTGGGATGGGATGGGATCCCTGGGATGTTATCCCTGGGATGGGATGGGATGGGATCCCTGGGATGGGATGGGATCCCAGGGATGGGATGGGATCCCTGGGTTGGGATGGGTACCATGGGATGGGATCCCTGGGATGTTATGGGATCCGTGGGATGTGATGGGATGGGATTCCTGGGATGGGAATGGGTGGGATGGGATGGGATGGGATGGGATCCCTGGGATGGGATGGTGTCCCTGGGATGGGATTGGTTGGGATGGGATCCCTGAGATCGGATGGAATACCTGGCATGAGATAGCAGGGATGATATGGGATGGGATGGGATGGGATGGGATGGGATGGGATGGGATGGGATGGGATGGGATTGGCTACAATGGGTTGGAATGGGATGGGATCGATGGGATGGGATGGGATGGGATGGAATGGGATCCCTGAGATGGTATGGAATGGGATACCTGGGATGCGATGGGATACCTGATATGGGATCCCTAGGATGGGATGGGATGGGATGGAATGGGATGGGACGGGATGGGATGGGATGGGGTAGGATGGGATGGGATGGGGTAGGATGGGATGGGATGGTTTGGGATGGGATGGGATCCCTGGGATGGGATGGGATCCCTGGGATGGGATCTCTGGGATCGGATGGTATCCATGGGATGGGATGGGTTTGGGATGGGATGGAATCCCAGGGATGGGGACCCGGGGACGGGATGGGATCCCTGGGATGGGATCCGTGGGATGGGATGGGATGGGATGGGATGGGATGGGATCTCTGTGATGGGATGGGATCCCTGGGATGGGAATCCTGGGATGGGATGGGATGGGATGGGATGGGATGGGATGGGAGGGATCCCTGGGATGGGATGGGATCCCTGGGATGGGATCCCTGGGATGGAATGGGATGAGATGGGATGGGAAGGGATCCCTGGGATGGGATGGGATCCCTGGGATGGGATGGTATTTGATGGGATGGGATCTCTGGGATGGGATGGGACAGGATCCCTGGGATGGGAAGGGATCCCTTGGATGGGATCCCTGGGATGGGATGGGATGGCATGGGATGGGATGGGATCCCTGGAAAGGGATCCCTGGAATGGGATGGCATCCCTGGGACGGGATCCCTGGGATGCGACGGGATGGGATCCCTGTTATGGGATGGGATCCCTGGGATGGGATGGGATGGGATGGGATGGGATGGGATGGGATGGGATGGGATGGGATGGGAGGGATCCCTGTGATGGGATGGGATGGTATGCGATGGGATGTGGTCCCTGGGATGGGATGGGATCCCTGGGATGGGATCCCTGGGATGGGATCCCTGGGATGGGATGGGATCCGTGGAATGGGATGGGATCCCCGGCATGGGATCGCTGGGATGGCATGGGATCCCTGGGATGGGATGTGATGGGATCCCTGGGATGGGATGAGATCCTTGGGATGGGATGGGATGGGATCCCTGGGATGGGATGGGATCCCTGGGAAGGGGGGCCTGGGGTGGAATGGGATCCCTGGGATGGGATGCGATCCCTGGGAAGGGGTGCCTGGGATGGGCTGGGATTCCTGGGATGCGATGGGATCCCAGGGATGGGATGGGCTGGGATCCCAGGGATGCGATGGGATCCGTGGTATGGGATGGGATCCCTGGGATGGGAATCCTGGGATGGGATGGGATGGGATGGGATGGGATGGGATGGGATGGGATGGGATGGGATGGGAGGGATGCCTGGGATGGGATGGGATCCCTGGGATGGGATCCCTGGGATGGAATGGGATGAGATGGGATGGGATGGGATCCCTGGGATGTGATGGGATGGGATCCCTGGGATGGGATGGTATTTCATGGGATGGGATCTCTGGGATGGGATGGGACGGGATCCCGGGGATGGGAAGGGATCCCTTGGATGGGATCCCTGGGATGGGATGGCATGGGATGGGATGGGATCCCTGGAAAGGGATCCCAGGAATGGGATGGTATCCCTGGGACGGGATCCCTGGGATGCCACCGGATGGGATCCCTGTTATGGGATGGGATCCCTGGGATGGGATGGGATGGGATGGGATGGGATGGGATGGGATGGGATGGGAGGGATCCCTGTGATGGGATGGGATGGTATGCGATGGGATGTGGTCCCTGGGATGGGATGGGATCCCTGGGATGGGATCCCTGGGATGGGATGGGATCCGTGGAATGGGATGGGATCCCTGGGATGGGATCGCTGGGATGGCATGGGATCCCTGGGATGGGATGTGATGGGATCCCTGGGATGGGATGGGATGGGATGGGAGGGATGCCTGGGAAGGAATGGGATCCCTGGGATGGGATCCCTGGGATGGGATGGGATGTGATGGGATGGGATCCCTGGGATGGGATCCCTGGGATGGGATCCCTGGGATGGGATGGGATACCTGGGATGGGATCACTGGCATGGAATGGGATGAGATGGGATGGGATGGGATCCCTGGGATGGGATGGGATGGGATGGGATGGGATGGGATCCTTGGGATGGGATGGGATCCCTGGGAAGGGGTGCCTGGGATGGGATGGGATCCCTGTGATGCGATGGGATCCCGGGGATGGGGTGGGATCCCTGGGAAGGGGTGCCTGGGATGGGATGGCATCCCTGTGATGCGATGGGATCCCAGGGATGCGATGGGATCCCTGGCATGGGATCCCTGGGATGGAATGGGATCCCTGGGATGGGATCTCTGGGATGGGATGCCTGGGATGGGATGGGATGGGAGGGATCCCTGGAATGGCAAGGGATCCCTGGTATGGGATCCGTAGGATGGAATAGGATGAGATGTGATGGGATTGGATGGGATCCCTGGGATGGGATGGGTCCCCTGGGATGGGATGGGATGGGATCCCTGGGATGGGATGAGATCCCTGGGATGGGATGGGATGGGATGGGATGGGATGGGATGGGATGGGATCCCTGTGATGGGGTCCCTGGGATGGGATGGGATTCCTGGGATGGGTTCCCTGGGATGGGATGGGATCCCTGGGATTGGATCCCTGGGAGGGGATCGCTGGGATGGGATGGGAGGGATCCCTGGAATGGCAAGGGATCCCTGGTATGGGATCCGTGGGATGGAATAGGATGAGATGTGATGGGATTGGATGGGATCCCTGGGATGGGATGGGTCCCCTGGGATGGGATGGGATGGGATCCTTGGGATGTGATGGGATCGCTGGGATGGGATCCCTGGGATGGGATGGGATCCCTAGGATGGGATGGAATCCCTGGGATGGGATGGGATCCCTGGGATGGGGATCCCTGGGATGGGATGGGAGCCCTGGGATGGGATCCCTTGCATTGGATGGGATGGAATGGGGTGTGATGGGATCCCTGGGTTGGGATGGGATCCCTGAGATGAGATGGGATCCCTGGGATGGGATCCCTGGGATGGGATCGATGGGATGGGATGGGATGGGATGGGATCCCTGGAATGGGATCCCTGGAATGGGATGGGATCCCTGGGATGGGATCCCTTGCATTGGATGGGATGGGATGGGATGTCATGGGATCCCTGGGATGGGATGGGATCCCTGAGATGGGATGGGATCCCTGGGATGGGATCCCTGGGATGGGATCGATGGGATGGGAAGGGATGGGATCCCTGGGATGGGATCCCTGGGATGTGATGGGATTGCTGGGATGGGGTCCCTGGCATGGGATGGGATCCCTGGGATGGTGATCCCTGGGAAGGGATGGGATCCCTGGGATGGGATCTCTGGAATGTGATCCCTCGTATGGGATGGGATCCCTGGGATGGGATGGAATCCCTGGGATGGGATCCCTGGGATAGGATGGGATCCCTGGGTTGGGATCGAATCTCAGGGATGGGATCCCTGGGATGGGATGGAATCTCTGGGATGGGATCCCTGGGATGGGATGGGATGGGATGGGATGGGACGGGATGGGATGGAATGGGATGGGATCCCTGGGATGGGATGGGATCCCTGGGATGTTATCCCTGGGATGGGATGGGATGGGATCCCTGGGATGGGATGGGATCCCAGGGATGGGATGGGATCCCTGGGTTGGGATGGGTACCATGGGATGGGATCCCTGGGATGTTATGGGATCCGTGGGATGTGATGGGATGGGATTCCTGGGATGGGAATGGGTGGGATGGGATGGGATGGGATGGGATCCCTGGGATGGGATGGTGTCCCTGGGATGGGATTGGTTGGGATGGGATCCCTGGGATGGGATGGAATACCTGGCATGAGATAGCAGGGATGATATGGGATGGGATGGGATGGGATGGGATGGGATCCCTGGGATGGGATGGGATCCCTGGGATGGGATGGGATGGGATGGGATGGGATGGGATGGGATTGGATGGGATGGGATGGGGTGGGATGGGGTGGGATGGGATTGGCTACAATGGGTTGGAATGGGATGGGATCGATGGGATGGGATGGGATGGGATGGGATGGGATGGAATGGGATCCCTGGGATGGTACGGAATGGGATACCTGGGATGCGATGGGATACCTGCTATGGGATCCCTAGGATGGGATGGGATGGGGTGGAATGGGATGGGACGGGATGGGATGGGATGGGGTAGGATGGGATGGGATGGGGTAGGATGGGATGGGATGGGCTGGGATGGGATGGGATCCCTGGCATGGGATGGGATCCCTGGGATGGGATCTCTGGGATCGGATGGTATCCATGGGATGGGATGGGTTTGGAATGGGATGGAATCCCAGGGATGGGGACCCGGGGACGGGATGGGATCCCTGGGATGGGATCCCTGGGATGGGATGGGATGGGATGGGATGGGATGGGATGGGTTGGGATTGGATGGGATGGGATCGGATCTGATGGGATCCCTGGGATGGGATGGGATGGGATCACTGGGATGGGGTATCTGGGATGGGATGTGATGGGACGGGATGGGATGGGATGGGATGGGATGGGATGGGATGGGATGGGATGGGATGCCATGGCATGGCATGGGATCCGCGGGATGAGATGGGATGAGATGGGATACGTGGGATGGGATGGGATGAGATGGGATGGGTTGGGATGGGATGGGATGGGATCCCTGGGTTGGGAATGGCTGGGATGGGATACCTGGGATGGGATGGAATCCCTGGGATGAGATCGTTGGGATGGGATGGGATGGGATGGGATGGGATGGGATGGGATGGGATGGGATCCCTGGGTTGGGAATGGCTGGGATGGGATCCCTGGGATGGGATCCCTGGGATGGGATCCCTGGGATGGGAATCCTGGGATGGGATGGGATGGGATGGGATGGGATGGGATGGGATGGGAGGGATGCCTGGGATGGGATGGGATCCCTGGGATGGGATCCCTGGGATGGAATGGGATGAGATGGGATGGGATGGGATCCCTGGGATGTGATGGGATGGGATCCCTGGGATGGGATGGTATTTCATGGGATGGGATCTCTGGGATGGGATGGGACGGGATCCCTGGGATGGGAAGGGATCCCTTGGATGGGATCCCTGGGATGGGATGGCATGGGATGGGATGGGATCCCTGGAAAGGGATCCCAGGAATGGGATGGTATCCCTGGGACGGGATCCCTGGGATGCCACCGGATGGGATACCTGTTATGGGATGGGATCCCTGGGATGGGATGGGATGGGATGGGATGGGATGGGATGGGATGGGATGGGATGGGATGGGATGGGATGGGATGGGAGGGATCCCTGTGATGGGATGGGATGGTATGCGATGGGATGTGGTCCCTGGGATGGGATGGGATCCCTGGGATGGGATCCCTGGGATGGGATGGGATCCCTGGGATGGGATGTGATGGGATCCCTGGGATGGGATGGGATGGGATGGGAGGGATGCCTGGGAAGGAATGGGATCCCTGGGATGGGATGGGATGGTATGCGATGGGATGTGGTCCCTGGGATGGGATGGGATCCCTGGGATGGGATCGCTGGGATGGCATGGGATCCCTGGGATGGGATGTGATGGGATCCCTGGGATGGGATGGGATGGGATGGGAGGGATGCCTGGGAAGGAATGGGATCCCTGGGATGGGATCCCTGGGATGGGATGGGATGTGATGGGATCCCTGGGATGGGATGGGATACCTGGGATGGGATCACTGGCATGGAATGGGATGAGATGGGATGGGATGGGATCCCTGGGATGGGATGGGATGGGATGGGATGGGATGGGATCCTTGGGATGGGATGGGATCCCTGGGAAGGGGTGCCTGGGATGGGATGGGATCCCTGTGATGCGATGGGATCCCGGGGATGGGGTGGGATCCCTGGGAAGGGATGCCTGGGATGGGATGGCATCCCTGTGATGCGATGGGATCCCAGGGAGGCGATGGGATCCCTGGCATGGGATCCCTGGGATGGAATGGGATCCCTGGGATGGGATCTCTGGGATGGGATCCCTGGGATGGGATGGGATGGGAGGGATCCCTGGAATGGCAAGGGATCCCTGGTATGGGATCCGTAGGATGGAATAGGATGAGATGTGATGGGATTGGATGGGATCCCTGGGATGGGATGGGTCCCCTGGGATGGGATGGGATGGGATGGGATCCCTGGGATGGGATGAGATCCCTGGGATGGGATGGGATGGGATGGGATGGGATCCCTGTGATGGGGTCCCTGGGATGGGATGGGATTCCTGGGATGGGTTCCCTGGGATGGGATGGGATCCCTGGGATTGGATCCCTGGGATGGGATCGCTGGGATGGGATGGGAGGGATCCCTGGAATGGCAAGGGATCCCTGGTATGGGATCCGTGGGATGGAATAGGATGAGATGTGATGGGATTGGATGGGATCCCTGGGACGGGATGGGTCCCCTGGGATGGGATGGGATGGGATCCCTGGGATGTGATGGGATCGCTGGGATGGGATCCCTGGGATGGGATGGGATCCCTAGGATGGGATGGAATCCCTGGGATGGGATGGGATCCCTGGGATTGGGATCCCTGGGATGGGATGGGAGCCCTGGGATGGGATCCCTTGCATTGGATGGGATGGAATGGGGTGTGATGGGATCCCTGGGTTGGGATGGGATCCCTGAGATGAGATGGGATCCCTGGGATGGGATCCCTGGGATGGGATCGATGGGATGGGATGGGATGGGATGGGATCCCTGGAATGGGATCCCTGGAATGGGATGGGATACCTGGGATGGGATCCCTTGCATTGGATGGGATGGGATGGGATGTCATGGGATCCCTGGGATGGGATGGGATCCCTGAGATGGGATGGGATCGATGGGATGGGAAGGGATGGGATCCCTGGGATGGGATCCCTGGGATGTGATGGGATTGCTGGGATGGGGTCCCTGGCATGGGATGGGATCCCTGGGATGGTGATCCCTGGGAAGGGATGGGATCCCTGGGATGGGATCCCTGGAATGTGATCCCTCGTATGGGATGGGATCCCTGGGATGGGATGGAATCCCTGGGATGGGATCCCTGGGATAGGATGGGATCCCTGGGTTGGGATCGAATCTCAGGGATGGGATCCCTGGGATGGGATGGAATCTCTGGGATGGGATCCCTGGGATGGGATGGGATGGGATGGGATGGGACGGGATGGGATGGAATGGGATGGGATCCCTGGGATGGGATGGGATCCCTGGGATGTTATCCCTGGGATGGGATGGGATGGGATCCCTGGGATGGGATGGGATCCCTGGGATGGGATGGGATCCCTGGGTTGGGATGGGTACCATGGGATGGGATCCCTGGGATGTTATGGGATCCGTGGGATGTGATGGGATGGGATTCCTGGGATGGGAATGGGTGGGATGGGATGGGATGGGATGGGATGGGATCCCTGGGATGGGATGGTGTCCCTGGGATGGGATTGGTTGGGATGGGATCCCTGGGATGGGATGGAATACCTGGCATGAGATAGCAGGGATGATATGGGATGGGATGGGATGGGATGGGATGGGATCCCTGGGATGGGATGGGATCCCTGGGATGGGATGGGATGGGATGGGATGGGATTGGATGGGATGGGATGGGGTGGGATGGGGTGGGATGGGATTGGCTACAATGGGTTGGAATGGGATGGGATCGATGGGATGGGATGGGATGGGATGGGATGGGATGGAATGGGATCCCTGGGATGGTACGGAATGGGATACCTGGGATGCGATGGGATACCTGCTATGGGATCCCTAGGATGGGATGGGATGGGGTGGAATGGGATGGGACGGGATGGGATGGGATGGGGTAGGATGGGATGGGATGGGGTAGGATGGGATGGGATGGGCTGGGATGGGATGGGATCCCTGGCATGGGATGGGATCCCTGGGATGGGATCTCTGGGATCGGATGGTATCCATGGGATGGGATCGGTTTGGAATGGGATGGAATCCCAGGGATGGGGACCCGGGGACGGGATGGGATCCCTGGGATGGGATCCCTGGGATGGGATGGGATGGGATGGGATGGGATGGGTTGGGATTGGATGGGATGGGATCGGATCTGATGGGATCCCTGGGATGGGATGGGATGGGATCACTGGGATGGGGTATCTGGGATGGGATGTGATGGGACGGGATGGGATGGGATGGGATGGGATGGGATGGGATGGGATGGGATGGGATGGGATGCCATGGCATGGCATGGGATCCGCGGGATGAGATGGGATGAGATGGGATACGTGGGATGGGATGGGATGAGATGGGATGGGATGGGATGGGATGGGATGGGATCCCTGGGTTGGGAATGGCTGGGATGGGATACCTGGGATGGGATGGAATCCCTGGGATGAGATCGTTGGGATGGGATGGGATGGGATGGGATGGGATGGGATGGGATGGGATGGGATGGGATGGGTTGGGATGGGATGGGATGGGGTGGGATGGGATGGGATGGGATGGGGTGGGATGGGATGGGCTTCATTGGGATGGGATGGGATGCCATGGCATGGGATCCCTGGGATGGGATGGAATGGGATGGGATCCCTGGGATGGGATGGGATGGGATCCCTGGGATGGGATGGAATGGGATGGGATGGGATGGGATGGGAGGGGATGGGATGGGATCCCTTGGATGGGAGGGGATCCCTCGGATGGGATGGGATGGGATGGGATCCCTGGAATGGGATCCCTGGAATGGGATGGGATCACTGGGATGGGATGGGATGGGATGTCATCCCTGGGATGTGATGGGATCCCTGGGATGGGATCCCTGGGAGGGGATGGGTTCCCTGGTATGGGATAGGATCCCTGGTATTGTATCCCTGGGTTGGGATGGGATCCCTGGGATGGGATCCCTGGGATGGGATCCCTGGGATGGGATGGCATGGGATGGGATGGCAAGGGATCCCTGGGATGGGATGGGAGTCCTGGGATGGGATCTCTTGCATTGGATGGGATGGAATGGGATGTGATGGGATCCCTGGGATGGGATGGGATCCCTGAGATGAGATGGGATCCCTGGGATGGGATCCCTGGGATGGGATCGATGGGATCGGATGGGATGGGATGGGATCCCTGGAATGGGATCCCTGGAATGGGATGGGATCCCTGGGATGGGATCCCTTGCATTGGATGGGATGGGATGGGATGTCATGGGATCCCTGGGATGGGATGGGATCCCTGAGATGGGATGGGATCCCTGGGATGGGATCCCTGGGATGGGATCGATGGGATGGGATGGGATCCCTGGGATGGGATCCCTGGGATGGGATCCCTGGGATGTGATGGGATTGCTGGGATGGGATCCCTGGAATGGGATGGGATCTCTAGGATGGGATGGGATCCCAGGGATGGGATGGAATCCCTGGGATGGGATCCCTGGAATGTGATCCCTCGTATGGGATGGGATCCCTGGGATGGGATGGAATCCCTGGGATGGGATCCCTGGGATAGGATGGGATCCCTGGGTTGGGATCGAATCTCTGGGATGGGATCCCTGGGATGGGATGGAATCTCTGGGATGGGATCCCTGGGATGGGATGGGATGGGATGGGATGGAATGGGATGGGATCCCTGTGATGGGATGGGATCCCTGTGATGGGATGGGATCCCTGTGATGGGATGGGATCCCTGGGTTGGGATGGGTACCATGGGATGGGATCCCTGGAATGGGATGGGATCCGTGGGATGTGATGGGATGCGATTCCTGGGATGGGAATGGGTGGGATGGGATGGGATGGGATGGGATTCCTGGGATGGGATGGTATCCCTGGGATGGGATTGGTTGGGATGGGATCCCTGGGATGGGATGGAATACCTGGCATGAGATAGCAGGGATGATATGGGATGGGATGGGATGGGATGAGATGGGATGGGATGGGATGGGATGGGATGGGATGGGATGGGACCGGATGGGATTGGATGGGATGGGATGGGGTGGGATGGGATTGGCTACAATGGGTTGGAATGGGATGGGATCGATGGGATGGGATGGGATGGGATGGGATGGGATGGGATGGGATGGAATGGGATCCCTGGGATGGTACGGAATGGGATCCCGGGGTTTGCGATGGGATACCTGCTATGGGATCCCTAGGATGGGATGGGATTGGATTCCTGGAATGGGATGGGATGGGATTCCCGGGATGGGTTGGTATGGGATGGGATGGGATGCGATGTGATGGGATTGGATGGGATGGGATGGGATGGGATGGGATGGGATGGAATGGGATGCGATGAGATGGGATCCCTGGGATGGGATGGGATGGGATGGGATGGGATGGGATGGGATGGGATCCCTGGGATGGGATGGGATGGGATGGGATGGGATGGGATGGGATGGGATGGGATGGGATGAGATGGGATGGGATCCCTGGGATGGGATGGGATCCATGGGATGGGATGTGTTGGGATGGCTTGGGAACCCTGGGATGGGATGTTATGGGATCCCTGGGATGAGATGGGATGGGATCCCAGCGATGGGATCCCTGGAATGTTATCCCTCGTATGGGATGGGATCCCTGGGATGGGATGGAATCCCTGGGATGGGATCCCAGGGATGGGATGGGATCCCGGGGATGGGATCTCCAGCCTGGGATGGTATGGGATGGTATGGGATGGTATGGGATGGGATGGCATGGAATGGGATCCCTGGGATGGGATGGGATGGGATCCCTTGCATGTGATGGGATCCCTGCGATGGGATGGGATTCCTGGAATGGGATGGGATTCCTGGAATGGGATGGGATGGGATTCCTGGGATGGGTTGGGATGGGATGGGATGGGATGGGATATGATCACTGGGATGGGATAGGATCGCAGAGATTGGATCCCTGGGAGGCGATGGGATCCCTAGGAGGCGATGGGATCCCTGGGATGGGATCGATGGGATGGGATGTGATGGGATGGGATGGGATGGGATCCCTGGGATGGGATGGCATGGCATGGAATGGCATGTGGTCCCTGGGTTGGGATGCCTGGGATCCCTGGGCTGGGATGGGATCCCTGGGCTGGGATGGGATGGGATGGGATCCCTGGGATGGGATTGGTAGGAATGGGATGGGATGGGATGGAATGGGATGGGATCCCTGGGATGGGATGGGATGGGATGGGATGGGATGGGATGGGATGGGATGGGATGGGATCCCTGGGATGGGATGGGATCCATGGGATGGGATGTGTTGGGATGGGTTGGGAACCCTGGGATGGGATGTTATGGGATCCCTGGGATGGGATGGGATCCCTGCGATGGGATCTCTGGAATGTGATCCCTCGTATGGGATGGGATCCCTGGGATGGGATGGGTTCCCTGGGATGGGATGGGATCCCTGGTATGGGATAGGATCCCTGGTATTGGAACCCTGGGATGGGATGGGATCCCTGGGATGGGATCCCTGGGGTGGGATGGGATGGGATGGGATGGGATGGGATGGCATGGGATCCCTGGGATGGGATGGGATCCCTTGGATGGGATCCCTTTGATGGGATGGGATCCCTTTGATGGGATGGGATCCCTTTGATGGGATGGGATGGGATGGGATGGGATGGGATGGGATGGGATGGGATGGAATGGGATGGGATGGGATGGGATGGGATGGGATCGGATGGGATGGGATGGGTTGCGATGGGATCCCTGGGATGGGATGGGATGGGATGGGATGCGATGGGATCCCTGGGATTGGATGGATTCCCTGGGATGGGATCGATGGGATGGGATGTGATGGGATGGGATGGGATGGGATCCCTGGGATGGGATGGGATGGCATGGAATGGCATGTGGTCCCTATGATGGGATGGGATGCCTGGGATCCCTGGGATGGGATGGGATTGGATGGGATCCCTGGGATGGGATTGGTAGGAATGGGATGGGATGGGATGGGATGGAATGGGCTGGGATCCCTGGGATGGGATGGGATGGGATGGGATGGGATGGGATGGCATGGAATGGAATGGGCTGGGATGGGATTGGTTGGGATGGGATGCGATCCTTGGGATGGGATGGGATGGGATGGGATGGGATGGGATGGGATGGGATGGCATCCCTGGGATGGGATGGGATCGCTGGAATGGGATGGGATTCCTGGAATGGGATGGGATTCCTGGAATGGGATGGAATGGGATGGGATGGGATGGGAGATGATCACTGGGATGGGATAGGATCGCTGGGATTGGATCCCTGGGATGGGATGGGATGGGATTCCTGGGATGGGTTGGTATGGGATGGGATGGGATGTGATGGGATTTGATGGGATGGGATGGCATGGGATGGCATGGGATGGGATCCCTGGGATGAGATGCGATGGGATCCCTGGGATGTGATGGGATCCCTGGGATGGGATCCCTGGGATGGGATGGGATGGGATGGGATTCCTGGGATGGGTTGGTATGGGATGGGATGGGATGTGATGGGATTGGATGGGATGGGATGGGATGGGATGGCATGGGATGGGATGCGATGGGATGGGTTGGGCGGGGATGCGCAGGGATGGGATCCCTGGGATGGGATGGGATGGGATGGGATCCCTGGGATGGGATGGGATGGGATGGGATGGGATGGGATGGGATCCCTGGGATGGGATGGAATGGGATGGGATGGGATCCCTGGGAGGGGATGGGATGGGATGGGATGGAATGGGATGAGTTGGGATGGGATGGGATCCCTGGGATGGGATCCCTGGGATGGGATGGGATCCCTGTGAGGGGATGGGATCCCTGGGATTGGATTACTGGAATGGGATGGGATGGGATCCCTGGGATGGGATGGTATGGGATGGGATGGGATCCCTGGGATTGGATGGGTTCCATGGGAAGGGATCCCTGGGATTGGATCCCTGGGATGGGATGGGATGGGATGGGATGGGATGGGATGGGATGGCATGGGATCCCTGGGATGGGATGGGATCAATGGGATGGGATCCCTTTGATGGGATGGGATCCCTTTGATGGGATGGGATCCCTTTGATGGGATGGGATGGGATGGGATGGGATGCGATGGGATCCCTGGGATTGGATGGATTCCCTGGGATGGGATTGATGTGATGGGATGTGATGGGATGGGATGGGATAGGATCCCTGGGATGGGATGGGATGGCATGGAATGGCATGTGGTCCCTGGGATGGGATGGGATGCCTGGGATCCCTGGGCTGGGTTGGGATCCCTGGGATGGGATGGGATGGGATGGGATCCCTGGGATGGGATTGGTAGGAATGGGATGGGAAGGGATGGAATGGGATGGGATCCCTGGGATGGGATGGGATGGGATGGGATGGGATCCCTGGGATGGGGTGGGATCCATGGGATGGGATGTGTTGGGATGGGTTGGGAACCCTGGGATGGGATGTTATGGGATCCCTGGGATGAGATGGGATGGGATCCCAGCGATGGGATCCCTGGAATGTTATCCCTCGTATGGGATGGGATCCCTGGGATGTGATGGAATCCCTGGGATGGGATCCCGGGGGTGGGATGGGATCCCGGGGATGGGATCTCCAGGCTGGGATGGGATGGGATGGTATGGGATGGGATGGGACGGCATGGAATGGAATGGGCTGGGATGGGATTGGTTGGGATGGGATGCGATCCTTGGGATGGGATGGGATGGGATGGGATGGGATGGGATGGGATGGGTTGCGATGGGATCCCTGGGATGAGATGGGATGGGATGGGATGGGATGCGATGGGATCCCTGGGATGGGATGGGATGTGATGGGATGGGATGGGATGCGATGGGATCCCTGGGATGAGATGGGATGCCATCCCTGGTATGGGATGGGATCCATGGGATGGGATGGGATCCCTTGGATGGGATGGGATGGAATGGGATGGGATGGGATCCCTTGGATGGGATGGGATGGAATGGGATGGGATGGGATGGGATGGGATGGGATGGGGTGGGATGGGATGTGGTCTGATGGTATGGGGTGGGATGTGATAGGATGGTATCCCTGGGATGGGATGGGATGTGATCCCTGGGATTGGATGGATTCCCTGGGATGGGATCGATGGGATGGGATGTGATGGGATGGGATGGGATCCCTGGGATGGGATGGGATGCCTGGGATCCCTGGGCTGGGATGGGATCCCTGGGATGGTATGGGATGGGATGGGATGTGATGGGATTGGATGGGATGGGATGGGATGGCATGGGATGGGATGCGATGGGATGGGATGGGCGGGGATGCGCAGGGATGGGATCCCTGGGACGGGATGGGATGGGATGCGATGGGATCCCTGGGATGGGATGGAATGGGATGGGATGGGATCCCTGGGAGGGGATGGGATGGGATGGGATGGGATGGGATGGGATGGGATGAGTTGGGATGGGATGGGATCCCTCGGATGGGAGGGGATCCCTCGTATGGGATGGGATCGCTGGGATGGGATGGGATGTGATCCCTGGGATGTGATGGGATCCCTGGGATGGGATCCCTGGGATGGGATGGGATCCCTGTGAGGGGATGGGATCCCTGGGATGGGATTACTGGAATGGGATGGGATGGGATCTCTGGGATGGGATGCCTGGAATGAGATTTGATCCCTGGAATGGGATGGGATGGGATGGGATCCCTGGGATGGGATGGGATCCCTGGGATGGGATGGTATGGGATGGGATGGGATCCCTGGGATTGGATGGGTTCCATGGGAAAGGATCCCTGGGATGGGATGGGATGGGATGGGTTCCCAGGGATGGGATGGGATCCCTGGGATGGGATGGGATCCCTGGTATTGGATCCCTGGGATGGGATGGGATCCCTGGGATGGGATCCCTGGGGTGGGATGGGATGGGATCCCTGCGATGGGATGGGATAGCATGGGATCCCTGGGATGGGATGGGATCCCTGGGATGGGATCCCTTTGATGGGATGGGATCCCTTTGATGGGATGGGATCCCTGCGATGGGATGGGATGGGATGGGATGGGATGGGATGGGATGGGATGGGATGGGATGGAATGGGATGGGATGGGATCGGATGGGATGGGATGGGTTGCGATGGGATCCCTGGGATGGGATCCCTGCGATGGGATGCGATGGGATGGGATGGGATGCGATGGGATGGGATGGGATGGGATGGGATGCGATGGGATGGGATGGAATGGGATGGGATGGGATGGGATGGGATCGGATGGGATCGGATGGGATGGGATGGGTTGCGATGGGATCCCTGGGATGGGATGGGATGGGATGGGATGCGATGGGATCCCTGGGATTGCATGGATTCCCTGGGATGGGATCGATGGGATGGGATGTGATGGGCTGGGATGGGATCCCTGGGATGGGATGGGATGGCATGGAATGGCATGTGGTCCCTGGGATGGGATGGGATGCCTGGGATCCCTGGGCTGGGATGGGATCCCTGGGATGGGATGGGATGGGATGGGATGGGATCCCTGGGATGGGATGGGATGGGATCCCTGGGATGGGATGGGATCCATGGGATGGGATGTGTTGGGATGGGTTGGGAACCCTGGGATGGGATGTTATGGGATCCCTGGGATGAGATGGGATGGGATCCCAGCGATGGGATCCCTGGAATGTTATCCCTCGTATGGGATGGGATCCCTGGGATGTGATGGAATCCCTGGGATGGGATCCCGGGGGTGGGATGGGATCCCGGGGATGGGATCTCCAGGCTGGGATGGGATGGGATGGTATGGGATGGCATGGAATGGAATGGGCTGGGATGGGATTGGTTGGGATGGGATGCGATCCTTGGGATGGGATGGGATGGGATGGGATGGGATGGGATGGGATGGGGTTGGATGGGATGGGATGGGATCCCTGGGATGGGAGGGGATGGGTTGGGATGGGATGGGATGTGACCCCTCGGATGGGATGGGATGGGATGGGATGGGATGGGATCCCTGGTATGCGATGGGATCCCAGGGATGGGATGGGATGGGATGGGTTGGGATACGTGGGATGGGATACGTGGGATGGTATCCCTGTGTTGGGATACCTGGGATGGGATGGGATGGGATCCCGTTGTAGGGATGGGATGGAATGGGATGGGATGGGATGGGATGGGATGGGGTGGGATGGGATGTGGTCTGATGGTATGGGGTGGGATGTGATAGGATGGTATCCCTGGGATGGGATGGGATGTGATGGGATGGGATGGGATCCATGGGATTGGATGGATTCCCTGGGATGGGATCGATGGGATGGGATGTGATGGGATGGGATGGGATGGGATGGGATGGGATCCCTGGGATGGGATGGGATGCCTGGGATCCCTGGGCTGGGATGGGATCCCTGGGATGGTATGGGATGGGATGGGATCCCTTGGATGTGATTGGTAGGAATGGGATGGGATGGGATGGGATGGGATGGGATGGGTTGGGAACCCTGGGATGGGATGTTATGGGATCCCTGGGATGAGATGGGATGGGATCCCTGGGATGGGATCCCTGGGATGGGATGGGATGGGATGGGATTCCTGGGATGGGTTGGGATGGGATGGGATGTGATGGGATTGGATGGGATGGGATGGGATGGGATGGGATGGGATGGGATGGGATGGGATGGGATGGCATGGGATGGGATGCGATGGGATGGGATGGGCGGGGATGCGCAGGGATGGGATCCCTGGGATGGGATGGGGTCCCTGGGATGGGATGGGATGGGATCCCTGGGATGGGATGGAATGGGAAGGGATGGGATCCCTGGGATGGGATGGGATGGGATGGGATGGGATGGGATGGGATGAGTTGGGATGGGATCCCTCGGATGGGAGGGGATGCCTCGTATGGGATGGGATCACTGGGATGGGATGGGATGTGATCCCTGGGATGTGATGGGATCCCTGGGATGGGATCCCTGGGATGGGATGGGATCCCTGTGAGGGGATGGGATCCCTGGGATCGGATTATTGGAACGGGATGGGATGGGATCCCTGGGATGGGATGCCTGGAATGAGATGTGATCCCTGGAATGGGATGGGATGGGATGGGATCCCTGGGATGGGATGGGATGGGATCCCTGGGATGGGATGGAATGGGATGGGATGGGATCCCTGGGATGGGATGGGATGGGATCCCTGGGATGGGATGGGATGGGATCCCTGGGATGGGATGGAATGGGATGGGATGGGATCCCTGGGATGGGATGGGATGGGATGGGATGGGATGGGATGGGATGAGTTGGGATGGGTTGGGATCCCTCGGATGGGAGGGGATCCCTCGTATGGGATGGGATCACTGGGATGGGATGGGATGTGATCCCTGGGATGTGATGGGATCCCTGGGATGGGATCCCTGGGATGGGATGGGATGCCTGTGAGGGGATGGGATCCCTGGGATGGGATTACTGGAACGGGATGGGATGGGATCCCTGGGATGGGATGCCTGGAATGAGATGTGATCCCTGGAATGGGATGGGATGGGATGGGATCCCTGGGATGGGATGGGATCCCTGGGATGGGATGGTATGGCATGGGATCCCTGGGATTGGATGGGTTCCATGGGAAGGGATCCCTGGGATGGGATGGGATGGGATGGGTTCCCTGGGATGGGATGGGATCCCTGGTATGGGATAGGATCCCTGGTATTGGATCCCTGGGATGGGATGGGATCCCTGGGATGGGATCCCTTTGATGGGATGGGATCCCTTTGATGGGATGGGATCCCTGCGATGGGATGGGATGGGATGGGATGGGATGGGATGGGATGGGATGCGATGGGATGGGATGGGATGGGATGGGATGGAATGGGATGGGATGGGATGGGATCGGATGGGATGGGATGGGTTGCGATGGGATCCCTGGGATGGGATGGGATGGGATGGGATGGGATGGGATGGGATGCGATGGGATCCCTGGGATTGGATGGCTTCCCTGGGATGGGATCGATGGGATGGGATGTGATGTGATGGGATGGGATGGGATCCCTGGGATGGGATGGCATGGCATGGAATGGCATGTGGTCCCTGGGATGGGATGGGATGCCTGGGATCCCTGGGCTGGGATGGGATCCCTGGGATGGGATGGGAAGGGATGGGATCCCTGGGATGGGATTGGTAGGAATGGGATGGGATGGGATGGAATGGGATGGGATCCCTGGGATGGGATCCCTGGGATGGGATCCCTGGGATGGGATGGGATGGGATGGGATGGGATGGGATCCCTGGGATGGGATGGGATCCATGGGATGGGATGTGTTGGGAAGGGCTGGGAACCCTGGGATGGGATGTTATGGGATCCCTGGGATGAGATGGGATGGGATCCCAGCGATGGGATCCCTGGAATGTTATCCCTCGTATGGGATGGGATCCCTGGGATGTGATGGAATCCCTGGGATGGGATCCCGGGGATGGGATGGGATCCCGGGGATGGGATCTCCAGGCTGGGATGGGATGGTATGGGATGGGATGGGATCGCATGGAATGGAATGGGCTGGGATGGTATTGGTTCGGATGGGATGCGATCCTTGGGATGGGATGGGATGGGATGGGATGGGATCCCTGGGATGGGATGGGATCGCTGGAATGGGATGGGATTCCTGGAATGGGATGGAATTCCTGGAATGGGATGGGATTCCTGGGATGGGATGGGATTCCTGGGATGGGTTGGTATGGGATGGGATTGGATGTGATGGGATGGGATGGGACGGAATCGGATGGGATGCGATGGGATGCCATGGGATGGGAAGGGATGGGATGGGATGGGATGGGATGGGATGCGATGGGATGGGATCCCTGGGATGGGATGGGATGGGATGGGATCCCTGGGATGGGATGGGATGGGATCCCTTGCATGGGATGGGATCCCTGGGATGGGATCCCTGGGATGGGATGGGATCCCTGGGATGGGATGGGATGGGATGCCTGGGATGGGATGGGATTCCTGGAATGGGATGGGATTCCTGGAATGGGATGTGATGGGATGGGATTCCTGGGATGGGATGGGATTGGATGGGATGGGATGGAATGGGATGTGATTGGATGGGATTCCTGGGATGGGATGGGATTGGATGGGATGGGATGGGATGGGATGGGATGGGATGGGATGGGATATGATCACTGGGATGGGATAGGATTGCAGGGATTGGATCCCTGGGAGGCGATGGGATCCCTGGGATTGGATGGGATGGAATCCCTGGGATGGGATGGGATGGTATCCCTGGGACGGGATCCCTGGGATGGGATCCTTGGGATGGGATGGGATCCCCGTGATGGGATCTCTCGCATGGGATGGGATCCCTGGGATGGGATGGGTTGGGATGGGATGGGAACCCTGGGACGGGATGGGATGGGATCGGGTTGGATGGGATGGGATGGGATCCCTGGGATGGGAGGGGATCCCTGGGATGGGATGGGATGGGATGGGATGGGATGGGATGGGATGGGATGGGATGGGATGTGACCCCTCGGATGGGATGGGATGGGATGGGATGGGATCCCTGGTATGCGATGGGATCCCAGGGATGGGATGGGATGGGATGGGATGGGATTCCTGGGATGGGTTGGGATGGGATGGGATGGGATGGGATATGATCACTGGGATGGGATAGGATCGCAGGGATTGGATCCCTGGGAGGCGATGGGATCCCTGGGATGGGATGGGATGGGATGGGATACGATGGGATCCCTGGGATGGTATGGGATGGGATGGGATGCGATGGGATCCCTGGGATTGGATGGATTCCTTGGGATGGGATCGATGGGATGGGATGTGATGTGATGGGATGGGATGGGATCCCTGGGATGGGATGGCATGGCATGGAATGGCATGTGGTCCCTGGGATGGGATGGGATGCCTGGGATACCTGGGCTGGGATGGGATCCCTGGGATGGGATTGGTAGGAATGGGATGGGATGGGATGGAATGGGATGGGATCCCTGGGATGGGATGGGATGGGATGGGATGGGATGGGATGGGATGGGATGGGATCGCTGGGATGGGATGGGATCCATGGGATGGGATGTGTTGGGATGGGCTGGGAACCCTGGGATGGGATGTTATGGGATCCCTGGGATGAGATGGGATGGGATCCCAGCGATGGGATCCCTGGAATGTTATCCCTCGTATGGGATGGGATCCCTGGGATGTGATGGAATCCCTGGGATGGGATCCCGGGGATGGGATGGGATCCCGGGGATGGGATCTCCAGGCTGGGATGGGATGGGATGGTATGGGATGGGATGGGATGGGATGGCATGGAATGGAATGGGCTGGGATGGGATTGGTTGGGATGGGATGCGATCCTTGGGATGGGATGGGATGGGATGGGATGGCATCCCTGGGATGGGATGGGATCGCTGGAATGGGATGGGATTCCTGGAATGGGATGGGATTCCTGGAATGGGACGGGATTCCTGGGATGGGTTGGTATGGGATGGGATTGGATGTGATGGGATGGGATGGGATGGGATGGGATGGGATGGAATCGGATGGGATGCGATGGGATGCCATGGGATGGGAAGGGATGGGATGGGATGGGATGGGATGGGATGGGATCCCTGGGATGGGATGGGATGGGATCCCTTTCATGGGATGGGATCCCGGGGATGGGATCCCTGGGATGGGATGGGATCCCTGGGATGGGATGGGATGCCTGGGATGGGATGGGATTCCTGGAATGGGATGGGCTTCCTGGAATGGGATGGGATGGGATGGGATGGGATGGGATTCCTGGGATGGGATGGGATGGGATGGGATGGGATGGGATGGGATATGATCACTGGGATGGGATAGGATTGCAGGGATTGGATCCCTGGGAGGCGATGGGATCCCTGGGATGGGATGGGATGGAATCCCTGGGAAGGGATGGGATGGTATCCCTGGGACGGGATCCCTGGCATGGGATCCTTGGGATGGGATGGGATCCCCGTGATGGGATCTCTCGCATGGGATGGGATCCATGGGATGGGATGGGTTGGGATGGGATGGGAACCCTGGGACGGGATGGGATGGGATCCCTGGGATGGGATGGGATGGGATCCCTGCGATGGGATACCTAAAATGTGATCCCTCGTATGGGATGGTATCCCCGTGATGGGATCTCTCGCATGGGATGGGATCCATGGGATGGGATGGGTTGGGATGGGATGGGAACCCTGGGACGGGATGGGATGGGATGGGATCGGGTTGGATGGGATGGGATGGGATCCCTGGGATGGGAGGGGATCCCTGGGATGGGATGGGATGGGATGGGATGGGATGGGATCCCTGTTATGCGATGGGATTCCAGGGATGGGATGGGATCCATGGGATGGGATGTGTTGGGATGGGTTGGGAACCCTGGGATGGGATGTTATGGGATCCCTGGGATGAGATGGGATGGGATCCCAGCGATGGGATCCCTGGAATGTTATCCCTCGTATGGGATGGGATCCCTGGGATGTGATGGAATCCCTGGGATGGGATCCCGGGGATGGGATGGGATCCCGGGGATGGGATCTCCAGGCTGGGATGGGATGGTATGGGATGGGATGGGATCGCATGGAATGGAATGGGCTGGGATGGTATTGGTTGGGATGGGATGCGATCCTTGGGATGGGATGGGATGGGATGGGATGGGATCCCTGGGATGGGATGGGATCGCTGGAATGGGATGGGATTCCTGGAATGGGATGGAATTCCTGGAATGGGATGGGATTCCTGGGATGGGATGGGATTCCTGGGATGGGTTGGTATGGGATGGGATTGGATGTGATGGGATGGGATGGGACGGAATCGGATGGGATGCGATGGGATGCCATGGGATGGGAAGGGATGGGATGGGATGGGATGGGATGGGATGGGATGCGATGGGATGGGATCCCTGGGATGGGATGGGATGGGATGGGATCCCTGGGATGGGATGGGATGGGATCCCTTGCATGGGATGGGATCCCTGGGATGGGATGGAATGGGATGGGATGGGATCCCTGGGATGGGATGGGATGCCTGGGATGGGATGGGATTCCTGGAATGGGATGGGATTCCTGGAATGGGATGTGATGGGATGGGATTCCTGGGATGGGATGGGATTGGATGGGATGGGATGGGATGGGATGGGATGCGATCCTTGGGATGGGATGGGATGGGATGGGAAGGGATGGGATGGCATTCCTGGGATGGGATGGGATCCATGGGATGGGATGGAATGGGATGGGATCCCTGGGATGGGATTGAATGGGATCCCTGGGATGGGAACAGATGAAATGTGATCCCTGGCATGGGTTGGGATCCCAGGGATGGGATGGGATCCCTGGGATGGGATCCCTTGGATGGGTTACCTGGGATGGGATAGGATACGTGGGATGGGAGAGGATGGGATGGGATGGGATGGGATGGGATGGGATGGGATGGGATGGAATGGGATGGGATGGGATCGGATGGGATGGAATCGGATGGGATCGGATGGGATGGGATGGGATCGGATGGGATGGGATGGGTTGCGATGGGACCCCTGGGATGGGATGGGATGGGATGTGGTGGGATCCCTGGGATGGGATGGGATGGGTTGCGATGGGATCCCTGGGATGGGATGGGATGGGATGGGATGGGATGCGATGGGATCCCTGGGATTGGATGGCTTCCCTGGGATGGGATCGATGGGATGGGATGTGATGTGATGGGATGGGATGGGATCCCTGGGATGGGATGGCATGGCATGGAATGGCATGTGGTCCCTGGGATGAGATGGGATGCCTGGGATCCCTGGGCTGGGATGGGATCCCTGGGATGGGATGGGAAGGGATGGGATCCCTGGGATGGGATGGGATGGGATCCCTGCGATGGGATACCTAAAATGTGATCCCTCGTATGGGATGGTATCCCCGTGATGGGATCTCTCGCATGGGATGGGATCCATGGGATGGGATGGGTTGGGATGGGATGGGAACCCTGGGACGGGATGGGATGGGATGGGATCGGGTTGGATGGGATGGGATGGGATCCCTGGGATGGGAGGGGATCCCTGGGATGGGATGGGATGGGATGGGATGGGATGGGATGGGATGGGATCCCTGTTATGCGATGGGATTCCAGGGATGGGATGGGATCCATGGGATGGGATGTGTTGGGATGGGTTGGGAACCCTGGGATGGGATGTTATGGGATCCCTGGGATGAGATGGGATGGGATCCCTGCGATGGGATCCCTGGAATGTGATCCCTCGTATGGGATGGGATCCCTGGGATGGGATGGAATCCCTGGGATGGGATCCCGGGGAGGGATGGGATCCCGGGGATGGGATCTCCGGGATGGGATGGGATGGGATGGGATGGAATGGGCTGGGATGGGATTGGTTGTGATGGGATGCGATCCTTGGGATGGGATGGGATGGAATGGGCTGGGATGGGATTGGTTGGGATGGGATGGGATCCATGGGATGGGATGGGATGGGATGGGATCCCTGGGATGGGATTGAATGGGATCCCTGGGATGGGAACAGATGAAATGTGATCCCTGGCATGGGTTGGGATCCCAGGGATGGGATGGGATCCCTGGGATGGGATCCCTTGGATGGGTTACCTGGGATGGGATAGGATACGTGGGATGGGAGAGGATGGGATGGGATGGGATGGGATGGGATGGGATGGGATGGGATGGGATGGGATGGGATGGAATGGGATGGGATGGGATGGGATGGAATCGGATGGGATCGGATGGGATGGGATGGGATCGGATGGGATGGGATGGGTTGCGATGGGACCCCTGGGATGGGATGGGATGGGATGTGGTGGGATCCCTGGGATGGGATGGGATGGCATGGGATGGGATCCCTGAGATGAGATGGGATGGGATCCCTGGGGTGTGATGGGATTCCTGGAATGGGATGGGATTCCTGGAATGGGATGGTATTCCTGGAATGGGATGGAATGGGATGGGATGGGAGATGATCACTGGGATGGGATAGGATCGCTGGGATTGGATCCCTGGGTGGCGATGGAATCCCTGGGATGGGATGGGATGGGATGGGATGGGATGGGATGGGATGGGATGGGATGGGACGGGATGGAATGGGGTGGGATGGGATAGGATGGGATGGGCTGTGATGGGATGGGATGGAATGGGATGGGATCCCTGGGATGTGATGGGATGGGATCCCTGGGATGTGATGGGATCCCTGGGATGGGATCCGAGGGATGGGATCCCTGGAATGGGATGGGATTCCTGGAATGGGATGGGATTCCTGGAATGGGATGGGTTGGGATTCCCGGGATGGGTTGGTATGGGATGGGATGGGATGTGATGGGATTGGATGGGATGGGATGGGATGGGATGGGATGCGATGGGATGGGATGGGATCCCTGGGATGGGATGGAATGGGATGGGATGGGATCCCTGGGATGGGATGGGATGGGATCCCTGGGATGGGATGGAATGGGATGGGATGGGATGGGAGGGGATGGGATGGGATCCCTCGGATGGGAGGGGATCCCTCGGATGGGATGGGATGGGATCCCTGGAATGGGATCCCTGGAATGGGATGGGATCACTGGGATGGGATGGGATGGGATGTCATCCCTGGGATGTGATGGGATCCCTGGGATGGGATCCCTGGGAGGGGATGGGATCCCTGGGATGGGAATACTGGAATGGGATGGGATGGGATTCCTGGGATGGGAATGGATGGGGTGGGATGGGATGGGATGGGAACACTGGGATGGCATGGGATCACTGGGATGGGATGGTATGGGTTGGGATCCCTGGGATTGGATGGGTTCCCTGGTATGGGATAGGATCCCTGGTATTGGATCCCTGGGTTGGGATGGGATCCCTGGGATGGGATCCCTGGGATGGGATCCCTGGGATGGGATGGCATGGGATGGGATGGCAAGGGATCCCTGGGACGGGATGGGATCCCTGGTATGGGATAGGATCCCTGGTATTGGATCCCTGCGTTGGGATGGGATCCCTGGGATGGGATCCTTGGGATGGGATGGCATGGCATGGGATGGCAGGGGATCCCTGGGATGGGATGGGATCCCTGGGATGGGATGGGATCCCTGCGATGGGATGGGATGGGATGGGATGGTATCCCTGGGATGGTATCCCTGGGAGGGATGGGATGGGATGGGATGGGATGGGATGGGTTGCGATCGGATGGGATGGAATCGGCTGGGATCGGATGGGATCGGATGGGATCGGATGGGATCGGATGGGATGGGATGGGTTGCGATGGGACCCCTGGGATGGGATGGGATGGCATGGGATGGGATCCCTGAGATGAGATGGGATGGGATCCCTGGGGTGTGATGGGATTCCTGGAATGGGATGGGATTCCTGGAATGGGATGGGATTCCTGGAATGGGATGGAATGGGATGGGATGGGATGGGAGATGATCACTGGGATGGGATAGGATCGCTGGGATTGGATCCCTGGGTGGCGATGGAATCCCTGGGATGGGATGGGATGGGATGGGATGGGATGGGATGGGATGGGATGGGATGGGATGGGATGGGATGGGATGGAATGGGGTGGGATGGGATAGGATGGGATGGGCTGTGATGGGATGGGATGGAATGGGATGGGATCCCTGGGATGTGATGGGATGGGATCCCTGGGATGTGATGGGATCCCTGGGATGGGATCCGAGGGATGGGATCCCTGGAATGGGATGGGATTCCTGGAATGGGATGGGATTCCTGGAATGGGATGGGATTCCCGGGATGGGTTGGTATGGGATGGGATGGGATGTGATGGGATTGGATGGGATGGGATGGGATGGGATGGGATGCGATGGGATGGGATGGGATCCCTGGGATGGGATGGAATGGGATGGGATGGGATCCCTGGGATGGGATGGGATGGGATCCCTGGGATGGGATGGAATGGGATGGGATGGGATGGGATGGGAGGGGATCCCTCGGATGGGATGGGATGGGATGGGATCCCTGGAATGGGATCCCTGGAATGGGTTGGGATCACTGGGATGGGATGGGATGGGATGTCATCCCTGGGATGTGATGGGATCCCTGGGATGGGATCCCTGGGATGGGATGGGATGGCATGGGATGGGATGCGATGGGATCCCTGGGATGGGATGGGATTTGATGGGATGGGATGGGATGCGATGGGATGGGATGGCATGGGATGGCATGGGATGGCATGGGATGGCATGGGATGGGATCCCTGGGATGGGATCCCTGCGATGGGATGGGATGCGATCCCTGGTATGGGATGGGATCCTTGGATGGGATGGGATCCCTTGGATGGGATGGGATGGAATGGGATGGGATGGGATGAGATGGGGTGGGATGGGATGTGGTCTGATGGTATGGGGTGGGATGTGATAGGATGGTATCCCTGGGATGGGATGGGATGTCATGGGATGGGTTGGGATGGGATGGGATGGGATGGGATCCCTTGGATGTGATTGGTAGGAATGGGATGGGATGGGATGGGATGGGATGGGATGGGATGGGATGGGATGGGATGGGTTGGGAACCCTGGGATGGGATGTTATGGGATCCCTGGGATGAGATGGGATGGGATCCCTGGGATGTGATGGGATCCCTGGGATGGGATCCCTGGGATGGGATGGGATCCCTGGGATGGGATGGGATTCCTGGGATGGGTTGGTATGGGATGGGATGGGATGGCATGGGATGGGATGCGATGGGATGGGCGGGGATGCGCAGGGATGGGATCCCTGGGATGGGATGGGATGGGATGGGATGGGATCCCTGGGATGGGATGGGATGGGATGGGATCCCTGGGAGGGGATGGGATGGGATGGGATGGGATGAGTTGGGATGGGATGGGATCCCTCGGATGGGATGGGATCACTGGGATGGGATCCCTGGGATGGGATCCCTGGGATGTGATGGGATCCCTGGGATGGGATCCCTGGGATGGGATCCCTGGGATGGGATGGGATCCCTGTGAGGGGATGGGATCCCTGGGATGGGATTACTGGAATGGGATGGGATTGGATCCCTGGGATGGGATGCCTGGAATGAGATGTGATCCCTGGAATGGGATGGGATGGGATGGGATCCCTGGGATGGGATGGGATCCCTTTGATGGGATGGGATCCCTGCGATGGGATGGGATGGGATGGGATGGGATGGGATGGGATGCGATGGGATGGGATGGGATGGGATGGAATGGGATGGGATGGGATGGGATGGGATGGGATCGGATGGGATGGGATGGGTTGCGATGGGATCCCTGGGATGGGATGGGATGGGATGGGATGGGATGCGATGGGATCCCTGGGATTGGATGGCTTCCCTGGGATGGGATCGATGGGATGGGATGTGATGTGATGGGATGGGATGGGATCCCTGGGATGGGATGGCATGGCATGGAATGGCATGTGGTCCCTGGGATGGGATGGGATGCCTGGGATCCCTGGGCTGGGATGGGATCCCTGGGATGGGATGGGAAGGGATGGGATCCCTGGGATGGGATTGGTAGGAATGGGATGGGATGGGATGGAATGGGATGGGATCCCTGGGATGGGATCCCTGGGATGGGATCCCTGGGATGGGATGGGATGGGATGGGATGGGATGGGATGGGATGGGATGGGATCCCTGGGATGGGATGGGATCCATGGGATGGGATGTGTTGGGAAGGGCTGGGAACCCTGGGATGGGATGTTATGGGATCCCTGGGATGAGATGGGATGGGATCCCAGCGATGGGATCCCTGGAATGTTATCCCTCGTATGGGATGGGATCCCTGGGATGTGATGGAATCCCTGGGATGGGATCCCGGGGATGGGATGGGATCCCGGGGATGGGATCTCCAGGCTGGGATGGGATGGTATGGGATGGGATGGGATCGCATGGAATGGAATGGGCTGGGATGGTATTGGTTGGGATGGGATGCGATCCTTGGGATGGGATGGGATGGGATGGGATGGGATCCCTGGGATGGGATGGGATCGCTGGAATGGGATGGGATTCCTGGAATGGGATGGAATTCCTGGAATGGGATGGGATTCCTGGGATGGGATGGGATTCCTGGGATGGGTTGGTATGGGATGGGATTGGATGTGATGGGATGGGATGGGACGGAATCGGATGGGATGCGATGGGATGCCATGGGATGGGAAGGGATGGGATGGGATGGGATGGGATGGGATGCGATGGGATGGGATCCCTGGGATGGGATGGGATGGGATGGGATCCCTGGGATGGGATGGGATGGGATCCCTTGCATGGGATGGGATCCCTGGGATGGGATCCCTGGGATGGGATGGGATCCCTGGGATGGGATGGGATGCCTGGGATGGGATGGGATTCCTGGAATGGGATGGGATTCCTGGAATGGGATGTGATGGGATGGGATTCCTGGGATGGGATGGGATTGGATGGGATGGGATGGGATGGGATGGGATGGGATGGGATATGATCACTGGGATGGGATAGGATTGCAGGGATTGGATCCCTGGGAGGCGATGGGATCCCTGGGATTGGATGGGATGGAATCCCTGGGATGGGATGGGATGGTATCCCTGGGACGGGATCCCTGGGATGGGATCCTTGGGATGGGATGGGATCCCCGTGATGGGATCTCTCGCATGGGATGGGATCCCTGGGATGGGATGGGTTGGGATGGGATGGGAACCCTGGGACGGGATGGGATGGGATCGGGTTGGATGGGATGGGATGGGATCCCTGGGATGGGAGGGGATCCCTGGGATGGGATGGGATGGGATGGGATGGGATGGGATGGGATGGGATGGGATGGGATGGGATGTGACCCCTCGGATGGGATGGGATGGGATGGGATGGGATCCCTGGTATGCGATGGGATCCCAGGGATGGGATGGGATGGGATGGGATGGGATTCCTGGGATGGGTTGGGATGGGATGGGATGGGATGGGATATGATCACTGGGATGGGATAGGATCGCAGGGATTGGATCCCTGGGAGGCGATGGGATCCCTGGGATGGGATGGGATGGGATGGGATACGATGGGATCCCTGGGATGGTATGGGATGGGATGGGATGCGATGGGATCCCTGGGATTGGATGGATTCCTTGGGATGGGATCGATGGGATGGGATGTGATGTGATGGGATGGGATGGGATCCCTGGGATGGGATGGCATGGCATGGAATGGCATGTGGTCCCTGGGATGGGATGGGATGCCTGGGATACCTGGGCTGGGATGGGATCCCTGGGATGGGATGGGATGGGATGGGATGGGATGGGATGGGATGGGATCCCTGGGATGGGATTGGTAGGAATGGGATGGGATGGGATGGAATGGGATGGGATCCCTGGGATGGAATGGGATGGGATGGGATGGGATGGGATGGGATGGGATGGGATCGCTGGGATGGGATGGGATCCATGGGATGGGATGTGTTGGGATGGGCTGGGAACCCTGGGATGGGATGTTATGGGATCCCTGGGATGAGATGGGATGGGATCCCAGCGATGGGATCCCTGGAATGTTATCCCTCGTATGGGATGGGATCCCTGGGATGTGATGGAATCCCTGGGATGGGATCCCGGGGATGGGATGGGATCCCGGGGATGGGATCTCCAGGCTGGGATGGGATGGGATGGTATGGGATGGGATGGGATGGGATGGCATGGAATGGAATGGGCTGGGATGGGATTGGTTGGGATGGGATGCGATCCTTGGGATGGGATGGGATGGGATGGGATGGGATGGCATCCCTGGGATGGGATGGGATCGCTGGAATGGGATGGGATTCCTGGAATGGGATGGGATTCCTGGAATGGGACGGGATTCCTGGGATGGGTTGGTATGGGATGGGATTGGATGTGATGGGATGGGATGGGATGGGATGGGATGGGATGGGATGGAATCGGATGGGATGCGATGGGATGCCATGGGATGGGAAGGGATGGGATGGGATGGGATGGGATGGGATGGGATCCCTGGGATGGGATGGGATGGGATCCCTTTCATGGGATGGGATCCCGGGGATGGGATCCCTGGGATGGGATGGGATCCCTGGGATGGGATGGGATGCCTGGGATGGGATGGGATTCCTGGAATGGGATGGGCTTCCTGGAATGGGATGGGATGGGATGGGATGGGATGGGATTCCTGGGATGGGATGGGATGGGATGGGATGGGATGGGATATGATCACTGGGATGGGATAGGATTGCAGGGATTGGATCCCTGGGAGGCGATGGGATCCCTGGGATGGGATGGAATCCCTGGGAAGGGATGGGATGGTATCCCTGGGACGGGATCCCTGGCATGGGATCCTTGGGATGGGATGGGATCCCCGTGATGGGATCTCTCGCATGGGATGGGATCCATGGGATGGGATGGGTTGGGATGGGATGGGAACCCTGGGACGGGATGGGATGGGATCCCTGGGATGGGATGGGATGGGATCCCTGCGATGGGATACCTAAAATGTGATCCCTCGTATGGGATGGTATCCCCGTGATGGGATCTCTCGCATGGGATGGGATCCATGGGATGGGATGGGTTGGGATGGGATGGGAACCCTGGGACGGGATGGGATGGGATGGGATCGGGTTGGATGGGATGGGATGGGATCCCTGGGATGGGAGGGGATCCCTGGGATGGGATGGGATGGGATGGGATGGGATGGGATGGGATGGGATGGGATGGGATCCCTGTTATGCGATGGGATTCCAGGGATGGGATGGGATCCATGGGATGGGATGTGTTGGGATGGGTTGGGAACCCTGGGATGGGATGTTATGGGATCCCTGGGATGAGATGGGATGGGATCCCAGCGATGGGATCCCTGGAATGTTATCCCTCGTATGGGATGGGATCCCTGGGATGTGATGGAATCCCTGGGATGGGATCCCGGGGATGGGATGGGATCCCGGGGATGGGATCTCCAGGCTGGGATGGGATGGTATGGGATGGGATGGGATCGCATGGAATGGAATGGGCTGGGATGGTATTGGTTGGGATGGGATGCGATCCTTGGGATGGGATGGGATGGGATGGGATGGGATGGGATCCCTGGGATGGGATGGGATCGCTGGAATGGGATGGGATTCCTGGAATGGGATGGAATTCCTGGAATGGGATGGGATTCCTGGGATGGGATGGGATTCCTGGGATGGGTTGGTATGGGATGGGATTGGATGTGATGGGATGGGATGGGACGGAATCGGATGGGATGCGATGGGATGCCATGGGATGGGAAGGGATGGGATGGGATGGGATGGGATGGGATGCGATGGGATGGGATCCCTGGGATGGGATGGGATGGGATGGGATCCCTGGGATGGGATGGGATGGGATCCCTTGCATGGGATGGGATCCCTGGGATGGGATCCCTGGGATGGGATGGGATCCCTGGGATGGGATGGGATGCCTGGGATGGGATGGGATTCCTGGAATGGGATGGGATTCCTGGAATGGGATGTGATGGGATGGGATTCCTGGGATGGGATGGGATTGGATGGGATGGGATGGGATGGGATGGGATGCGATCCTTGGGATGGGATGGGATGGGATGGGATGGGAAGGGATGGGATGGCATTCCTGGGATGGGATGGGATCCATGGGATGGGATGGGATGGGATGGGATCCCTGGGATGGGATTGAATGGGATCCCTGGGATGGGAACAGATGAAATGTGATCCCTGGCATGGGTTGGGATCCCAGGGATGGGATGGGATCCCTGGGATGGGATCCCTTGGATGGGTTACCTGGGATGGGATAGGATACGTGGGATGGGAGAGGATGGGATGGGATGGGATGGGATGGGATGGGATGGGATGGGATGGGATGGAATGGGATGGGATGGGATCGGATGGGATGGAATCGGATGGGATCGGATGGGATGGGATGGGATCGGATGGGATGGGATGGGTTGCGATGGGACCCCTGGGATGGGATGGGATGGGATGTGGTGGGATCCCTGGGATGGGATGGGATGGGTTGCGATGGGATCCCTGGGATGGGATGGGATGGGATGGGATGCGATGGGATCCCTGGGATTGGATGGCTTCCCTGGGATGGGATCGATGGGATGGGATGTGATGTGATGGGATGGGATGGGATCCCTGGGATGGGATGGCATGGCATGGAATGGCATGTGGTCCCTGGGATGGGATGGGATGCCTGGGATCCCTGGGCTGGGATGGGATCCCTGGGATGGGATGGGAAGGGATGGGATCCCTGGGATGGGATGGGATGGGATCCCTGCGATGGGATACCTAAAATGTGATCCCTCGTATGGGATGGTATCCCCGTGATGGGATCTCTCGCATGGGATGGGATCCATGGGATGGGATGGGTTGGGATGGGATGGGAACCCTGGGACGGGATGGGATGGGATGGGATCGGGTTGGATGGGATGGGATGGGATCCCTGGGATGGGAGGGGATCCCTGGGATGGGATGGGATGGGATGGGATGGGATGGGATGGGATGGGATGGGATCCCTGTTATGCGATGGGATTCCAGGGATGGGATGGGATCCATGGGATGGGATGTGTTGGGATGGGTTGGGAACCCTGGGATGGGATGTTATGGGATCCCTGGGATGAGATGGGATGGGATCCCTGCGATGGGATCCCTGGAATGTGATCCCTCGTATGGGATGGGATCCCTGGGATGGGATGGAATCCCTGGGATGGGATCCCGGGGAGGGATGGGATCCCGGGGATGGGATCTCCGGGATGGGATGGGATGGGATGGGATGGGATGGAATGGGTTGGGATGGGATTGGTTGGGATGGGATGCGATCCTTGGGATGGGATGGGATGGGATGGGAAGGGATGGGATGGCATTCCTGGGATGGGATGGGATCCATGGGATGGGATGGGATGGGATGGGATCCCTGGGATGGGATTGAATGGGATCCCTGGGATGGGAACAGATGAAATGTGATCCCTGGCATGGGTTGGGATCCCAGGGATGGGATGGGATCCCTGGGATGGGATCCCTTGGATGGGTTACCTGGGATGGGATAGGATACGTGGGATGGGAGAGGATGGGATGGGATGGGATGGGATGGGATGGGATGGGATGGGATGGGATGGGATGGAATGGGATGGGATGGGATCGGATGGGATGGAATCGGATGGGATCGGATGGGATGGGATGGGATCGGATGGGATGGGATGGGTTGCGATGGGACCCCTGGGATGGGATGGGATGGGATGTGGTGGGATCCCTGGGATGGGATGGGATGGCATGGGATGGGATCCCTGAGATGAGATGGGATGGGATCCCTGGGGTGTGATGGGATTCCTGGAATGGGATGGGATTCCTGGAATGGGATGGTATTCCTGGAATGGGATGGAATGGGATGGGATGGGAGATGATCACTGGGATGGGATAGGATCGCTGGGATTGGATCCCTGGGTGGCGATGGAATCCCTGGGATGGGATGGGATGGGATGGGATGGGATGGGATGGGACGGGATGGAATGGGGTGGGATGGGATAGGATGGGATGGGCTGTGATGGGATGGGATGGAATGGGATGGGATCCCTGGGATGTGATGGGATGGGATCCCTGGGATGTGATGGGATCCCTGGGATGGGATCCGAGGGATGGGATCCCTGGAATGGGATGGGATTCCTGGAATGGGATGGGATTCCTGGAATGGGATGGGTTGGGATTCCCGGGATGGGTTGGTATGGGATGGGATGGGATGTGATGGGATTGGATGGGATGGGATGGGATGGGATGGGATGCGATGGGATGGGATGGGATCCCTGGGATGGGATGGAATGGGATGGGATGGGATCCCTGGGATGGGATGGGATGGGATCCCTGGGATGGGATGGAATGGGATGGGATGGGATGGGAGGGGATGGGATGGGATCCCTCGGATGGGAGGGGATCCCTCGGATGGGATGGGATGGGATCCCTGGAATGGGATCCCTGGAATGGGATGGGATCACTGGGATGGGATGGGATGGGATGTCATCCCTGGGATGTGATGGGATCCCTGGGATGGGATCCCTGGGAGGGGATGGGATCCCTGGGATGGGAATACTGGAATGGGATGGGATGGGATTCCTGGGATGGGAATGGATGGGGTGGGATGGGATGGGATGGGAACACTGGGATGGCATGGGATCACTGGGATGGGATGGTATGGGTTGGGATCCCTGGGATTGGATGGGTTCCCTGGTATGGGATAGGATCCCTGGTATTGGATCCCTGGGTTGGGATGGGATCCCTGGGATGGGATCCCTGGGATGGGATCCCTGGGATGGGATGGCATGGGATGGGATGGCAAGGGATCCCTGGGACGGGATGGGATCCCTGGTATGGGATAGGATCCCTGGTATTGGATCCCTGCGTTGGGATGGGATCCCTGGGATGGGATCCTTGGGATGGGATGGCATGGCATGGGATGGCAGGGGATCCCTGGGATGGGATGGGATCCCTGGGATGGGATCCCTGCGATGGGATGGGATCCCTGCGATGGGATGGGATGGGATGGGATGGTATCCCTGGGATGGTATCCCTGGGATGGGATGGGATGGGATGGGATGGGATGGGTTGCGATCGGATGGGATGGAATCGGCTGGGATCGGATGGGATCGGATGGGATCGGATGGGATCGGATGGGATGGGATGGGTTGCGATGGGACCCCTGGGATGGGATGGGATGGCATGGGATGGGATCCCTGAGATGAGATGGGATGGGATCCCTGGGGTGTGATGGGATTCCTGGAATGGGATGGGATTCCTGGAATGGGATGGGATTCCTGGAATGGGATGGAATGGGATGGGATGGGATGGGAGATGATCACTGGGATGGGATAGGATCGCTGGGATTGGATCCCTGGGTGGCGATGGAATCCCTGGGATGGGATGGGATGGGATGGGATGGGATGGGATGGAATGGGGTGGGATGGGATAGGATGGGATGGGCTGTGATGGGATGGGATGGAATGGGATGGGATCCCTGGGATGTGATGGGATGGGATCCCTGGGATGTGATGGGATCCCTGGGATGGGATCCGAGGGATGGGATCCCTGGAATGGGATGGGATTCCTGGAATGGGATGGGATTCCTGGAATGGGATGGGATGGGATTCCCGGGATGGGTTGGTATGGGATGGGATGGGATGTGATGGGATTGGATGGGATGGGATGGGATGGGATGGGATGCGATGGGATGGGATGGGATCCCTGGGATGGGATGGAATGGGATGGGATGGGATCCCTGGGATGGGATGGGATGGGATCCCTGGGATGGGATGGAATGGGATGGGATGGGATGGGATGGGAGGGGATCCCCCGGATGGGATGGGATGGGATGGGATCCCTGGAATGGGATCCCTGGAATGGGTTGGGATCACTGGGATGGGATGGGATGGGATGTCATCCCTGGGATGTGATGGGATCCCTGGGATGGGATCCCTGGGATGGGATGGGATGGCATGGGATGGGATGCGATGGGATCCCTGGGATGGGATGGGATTTGATGGGATGGGATGGGATGCGATGGGATGGGATGGCATGGGATGGCATGGGATGGCATGGGATGGCATGGGATGGGATCCCTGGGATGGGATCCCTGCGATGGGATGGGATGCGATCCCTGGTATGGGATGGGATCCTTGGATGGGATGGGATCCCTTGGATGGGATGGGATGGAATGGAATGGGATGGGATGGGATGAGATGGGGTGGGATGGGATGTGGTCTGATGGTATGGGGTGGGATGTGATAGGATGGTATCCCTGGGATGGGATGGGATGTCATGGGATGGGTTGGGATGGGATGGGATGGGATCCCTTGGATGTGATTGGTAGGAATGGGATGGGATGGGATGGGATGGGATGGGATGGGATGGGATGGGATGGGATGGGATGGGATGGGATGGGATGGGTTGGGAACCCTGGGATGGGATGTTATGGGATCCCTGGGATGAGATGGGATGGGATCCCTGGGATGTGATGGGATCCCTGGGATGGGATCCCTGGGATGGGATGGGATCCCTGGGATGGGATGGGATTCCTGGGATGGGTTGGTATGGGATGGGATGGGATGGCATGGGATGGGATGCGATGGGATGGGCGGGGATGCGCAGGGATGGGATCCCTGGGATGGGATGGGATGGGATGGGATGGGATCCCTGGGATGGGATGGGATGGGATGGGATGGGATGGGATGGGATGGGATGGGATGGGATCCCTGGGAGGGGATGGGATGGGATGGGATGGGATGAGTTGGGATGGGATGGGATCCCTCGGATGGGATGGGATCACTGGGATGGGATCCCTGGGATGGGATCCCTGGGATGTGATGGGATCCCTGGGATGGGATCCCTGGGATGGGATCCCTGGGATGGGATGGGATCCCTGTGATGGGATGGGATCCCTGGGATGGGATTACTGGAATGGGATGGGATTGGATCCCTGGGATGGGATGCCTGGAATGAGATGTGATCCCTGGGATGGGATGTTATGGGATGGGATGGGATCCCTGGGATTGGATGGGTTCCATGGGAAGGGATCCCTGGGATGGGATGGGATGGGATGGGTTCCCTGGGATGGGATGGGATGGGATGGGATGGAATCCCTGGGATGGGATGGGATCCATGGGATGGGATGTGTTGGGATGGGTTGGGAACCCTGGGATGGGATGTTATGGGATCCCTGGGATGAGATGGGATGGGATCCCAGCGATGGGATCCCTGGAATGTTATCCCTCGTATGGGATGGAATCCCTGGGATGTGATGGAATCCC
>NC_142282.1:69585188-69587688 GCF_052056855.1 Sturnus vulgaris
GGGATGGGATCCCTGGGATGGGATGGGATCCCTGGGATGGGATGGTATGGCATGGGATCCCTGGGATTGGATGGGTTCCATGGGAAGGGATCCCTGGGATGGGATGGGATGGGATGGGATGGGATGGGATCCCTGGGATTGGATGGATTCCCTGGGATGGGATCGATGGGATGGGATGTGATGGGATGGGATGGGATGGGATCCCTGGGATGGGATGGGATGCCTGGGATCCCTGGGCTGGGATGGGATCCCTGGGATGGTATGGGATGGGATGGGATGGGATCCCTTGGATGTGATTGGTAGGAATGGGATGGGATGGGATGGGATGGGTTGGGAACCCTGGGATGGGATGTTATGGGATCCCTGGGATGAGATGGGATGGGATCCCTTGGATGTGATGGGATCCCTGGGATGGGATGGGATGGGATGGGATGGGATGGGATTCCTGGGATGGGTTGGTATGGGATGGGATGGGATGTGATGGGATTGGATGGGATGGGATGGGATGGGATGGGATGGGATGGGATGGGATGGCATGGGATGGGATGCGATGGGATGGGATGGGCGGGGATGCGCAGGGATGGGATCCCTGGGATGGGATGGGATGGGATCCCTGGGATGGGATGGGATGGGATGGGATCCCTGGGATGGGATGGAATGGGATGGGATGGGATCCCTGGGATGGGATGGGATGGGATGGGATGGGATGAGTTGGGATGGGATGGGATCCCTCGGATGGGAGGGGATCCCTCGTATGGGATGGGATCACTGGGATGGGATGGGATGTGATCCCTGGGATGTGATGGGATCCCTGGGATGGGATCCCTGGGATGGGATGGGATGCCTGTGAGGGGATGGGATCCCTGGGATGGGATTACTGGAACGGGATTGGATGGGATCCCTGGGATGGGATGCCTGGAATGAGATGTGATCCCTGGAATGGGATGGGATTCCTGGGATGGGATGGTATGGCATGGGATCCCTGGGATTGGATGGGATCCCTGGTATGGGATAGGATCCCTGGTATTGGATCCCTGGGATGGGATGGGATCCATGGGATGGGATCCCTTTGATGGGATGGGATCCCTTTGATGGGATGGGATCCCTGCGATGGGATGGGATGGGATGGGATGGGATGGGATGGAATGGGATGGGATGGGATGGGATGGGATCGGATGGGATGGAATCGGATGGGATCGGATGGGATCGGATGGGATCGGATGGGATGGGATGGGTTGCGATGGGACCCCTGGGATGGGATGGGATGGGATGTGGTGGGATCCCTGGGATGGGATGGGATGGCATGGGATGGGATCCCTGAGATGAGATGGGATGGTATCCCTGGGGTGTGATGGGATTCCTGGAATGGGATGGGATTCCTGGAATGGGATGGGATTCCTGGAATGGGATGGAATGGGATGGGATGGGATGGGAGATGATCACTGGGATGGGATAGGATCGTTGGGATTGGATCCCTGGGTGGCGATGGAATCCCTGGGATGGGATGGGATGGGATGGGATGGGATGGGATGGGATGGGATGGGATGGAATGGGGTGGGATGGGATAGGATGGGATGGGCTGTGATGGGATGGGATGGAATGGGATGGGATCCCTGGGATGTGATGGGATGGGATCCCTGGGATGTGATGGGATCCCTGGGATGGGATCCGAGGGATGGGATCCCTGGAATGGGATGGGATTCCTGGAATGGGATGGGATTCCTGGAATGGGATGGGATGGGATTCCCGGGATGGGTTGGTATGGGATGGGATGGGATGTGATGGGATTGGATGGGATGGGATGGGATGGGATGGGATGCGATGGGATGGGATCCCTGGGATGGGATGGAATGGGATGGGATCCCTGGGATGGGATGGGATGGGATCCCTGGGATGGCATGGAATGGGATGGGATGGGATGGGAGGGGATGGGATGGGATCCCTCGGATGGGAGGGGATCCCTCGGATGGGATGGGATGGGATCCCTGGAATGGGATCCCTGGAATGGGATGGGATCACTGGGATGGGATGGGATGGGATGTCATCCCTGGGATGTGATGGGATCCCTGGGATGGGATCCCTGGGAGGGGATGGGATCCCTGGGATGGGAATACTGGAATTGGATGGGATGGGATTCCTGGGATGGGAATGGATGGGGTGGGATGGGATGGGATGGGAACACTGGGATCGCATGGGATAACTGGGATGGGATGGTATGGGTTGGGATCCCTGGGATTGGATGGGTTACCTGGTATGGGATAGGATCCCTGGTATTGGATCCCTGGGTTGGGATGGGATCCCTGGGATGGGATCCCTGGGATGGGATCCCTGGGATGGGATGGCATGGGATGGGATGGGAAGGGATCCCTGGGACGGGATGGGATCCCTGGTATGGGATAGGATCCCTGGTATTGGATCCCTGCGTTGGGATGGGATCCCTGGGATGGGATCCTTGGGATGGGATGGCATGGCATGGGATGGCAGGGGAGCCCTGGGATGG
>NC_142282.1:69592688-69595188 GCF_052056855.1 Sturnus vulgaris
CTGGGATGGGATGGGATGGGATGGGTTCCCTGGGATGGGATGGGATCCCTGGTATGGGATAGGATCCCTGGTATTGGATCCCTGGGATGGGATGGGATCCCTGGGATGGGATGGGAGCCCTGGGATGGGATCCCTTGCATTGGATGGGATGGAATGGGATGTGATGGGATCCCTGGGATGGGATGCCTGGAATGAGATGTGATCCCTGGAATGGGATGGGATGGGATGGGATCCCTGGGATGGGATGGGATCCCTGGGATGGGATGGTATGGGATGGGATGGGATCCCTGGGATTGGATGGGTTCCATGGGAAGGGATCCCTGGGATGGGATGGGATGGGATGGGTTCCTTGGGATGGGATGGGATCCCTGGTATGGGATAGGATCCCTGGTATTGGATCCCTGGGATGGGATGGGATCCCTGGGATGGGATCCCTGGGGTGGGATGGGATGGGATGGGATGGGATGGGATGGGATGGCATGGGATCCCTGGGATGGGATGGGATCCCTGGGATGGGATCCCTTTGATGGGATTGGATCCCTTTGATGGGATGGGATCCCTGCGATGGGATGGGATGGGATGGGATGGGATGGGATGGGATGGGATGGGATGGGATGGGATGGGATCGGATGGGATGGGATGGGTTGCGATGGGATCCCTGGGATGGGATGGGATGGGATGGGATGGGATGCGATGGGATCCCTGGGATTGGATGGATTCCCTGGGATGGGATCGATGGGATGGGATGTGATGGGATCCCTGGGATGGGATGGGATGGCATGGAATGGCATGTGGTCCCTGGGATGGGATGGGATGCCTGGGATCCCTGGGCTGGCATGGGATCCCTGGGATGGGATGGGATGGGATGGGATCCCTGGGATGGGATTGGTAGGAATGGGATGAGATGGGTTGGAATGGGATGGGATCCCTGGGATGGGATGGGATGGGATGGGATCCCTGGGATGGGATGGGATCCATGGGATGGGATGTGTTGGGATGGGTTGGGAACCCTGGGATGGGATGTTATGGGATCCCTGGGATGAGATGGGATGGGATCCCAGCGATGGGATCCCTGGAATGTTATCCCTCGTATGGGATGGGATCCCTGGGATGTGATGGAATCCCTGGGATGGGATCCCCGGGATGGGATGGGATCCCGGGGATGGGATCTCCAGGCTGGGATGGGATGGGATGGTATGGGATGGGATGGGATGGCATGGAATGGAATGGGCTGGGATGGGATTGGTTGGGATGGGATGCAATTCTTGGGATGGGATGGGATGGGATGGGATGGGATGGGATGGCATCCCTGGGATGGGATGGGATCGCTGGAATGGGATGGGATTCCTGGAATGGTATGGGATTCCTGGAATGGGATGGAATGGGATGGGATGGGAGATGATCACTGGGATGGGATAGGATCGCTGGGATTGGATTCCTGGGTGGCGATGGGATCCCTGGGATGGGATGGGATGGGATCGGATGGGATGGGATGGAATGGGGTGGGATGGGATTGGATGGGATGGGCTGTGATGGGATGGGATGGAATGGGATGGGATCCCTGGGATGAGATGGGATGGAATGGGATGGGATGCGATGGGATGGGATGGCATGGGATGGCATGGGATGGCATGGGATGGCATGGGATGGGATCCCTGGGATGAGATGAGATGCCTGGGATCCCTGGGCTGGGATGGGATCCCTGGGATGGTATGGGATGGGATGGGATGGGATCCCTTGGATGTGATTGGTAGGAATGGGATGGGATGGGATGGGATGGGATGGGATGGGATGGGATGGGATGGGATGGGATGGGATGGGATGGGATGGGATGGGAACCCTGGGATGGGATGTTATGGGATCCCTGGGATGAGATGGGATGGGATCCCTGGGATGTGATGGGATCCCTGGGATGGGATCCCTGGGATGGGATGGGATCCCTGGGATGGGATGGGATGGGATTCCTGCGATGGGATGGTATGGGATGGGATGTGATGGGATTGGATGGGATGGGATGGGATGGGATGGCATGGGATGGGATGCGATGGGATGGGATGGGCGGGGATGCGCAGGGATGGGATCCCTGGGATGGGATGGGATGGGATCCCTGGGATGGGATGGGATGGGATCCCTGGGATGGGATGTTATGGGATGGGATGGGATCCCTGGGATTGGATGGGTTCCATGGGAAGGGATCCCTGGGATGGGATGGGATGGGATGGGTTCCCTGGGATGGGATGGGATGGGATGGGATGGGATGGAATCCCTGGGATGGGATGGGATCCATGGGATGGGATGTGTTGGGATGGGTTGGGAACCCTGGGATGGGATGTTATGGGATCCCTGGGATGAGATGGGATGGGATCCCAGCGATGGGATCCCTGGAATGTTATCCCTCGTATGGGATGGGATCCCTGGGATGTGATGGAATCCCTGGGATGGGATCCCGGGGATGGGATGGGATCCCGGGGATGGGATCTCCAGGCTGGGATGGGATGGG
>NC_142282.1:69790188-69795188 GCF_052056855.1 Sturnus vulgaris
TGTCATCCCTGGGATGAGATGGGATCCCTGGGATGGGATCCCTGGGAGGGGATGGGATCCCTGGGATGGGAATACTGGAATGGGATGGGATGGGATCCCTGGGATGGGATGCCTGGAATGAGATGTGATCCCTGGAATGGGATGGGATGGAATGGGATCCCTGGGATGGGATGGGATCCCTGGGATGGGATGGTATGGGATGGGATCCCTGGGATTGGATGGGTTCCATGGGAAGGGATCCCTGGGATGGGATGGCATGGGATCCCTGGGATGGGATGGGATCCCTGGGATGGGATGGGATGGGATGGGATGGGATGGGATGGGATGGGATGGGATGGGATGTGATCCCTCGGATGGGATGGAATGGGATCCCTGGAATGGGATCCCTGGAATGGGATCCCTGGAATGGGATGTGATCACTAGGATGGGATGGGTTGGGATGGGATGGGATCCCTGGGATGGGATGGAATGGGATGGGATGGGATGGGATGGGATCCCTGGGATGGGATGGGATGGGCTCCCTGGGATGCGATGGGATGGGATGGGATGGGATGGGATGGGATGTGTTGGGATGGGATGGGATGGGATGGGATGGGATGGGATGGGATGCGAAGGGATGGGATCCCTGGGATGGGATGGGATGGGATCCCTGCGATGGGATCCCTGGGATGGGATGGGATCTCTGGGATGGGATCCCTGGGATGGGATCCCTGGGATGGGATGGGATCTCTGGGATGGGATCCCTGGGATGGGATCCCTGCGATGGGATCCCTGGGATGGGATGGGATCCCTGGGATGGGATGGGATCGCTGGGATGGGATGGGGTGGGATGTGATGGGATTCCTGGAATGGGATGGGATCCATGGGATGGGATGGGGTGGGATGGGATGGGAACCCTGTGATGGGATGGGATGTGATCCCTGAGATGGGATCCCTGGGATGGGATTGGATGGGATGGGATGGAATGGGGAGGGATCGGATTGGATGGGATGGCATTCCTGGGATGGGATGGGATCCATGGGATGGGATGGGATGGGATCCCTGGGATGAGATTGAATGGGATCCCTGGGATGGGAACAGATGAAATGGGATCCCTGGCATGGGTTGGGATCCCTGGGATGGGATGGGATCCCTGGGATGGGATCCCTTGGATGGGTTACCTGGGATGGGATAGGATACGTGGGATGGGAGAGGATGGGATGGGATGGGATGCGATGGGATGGGATGGGATCCCTGGGATGGGATGGAATGGGATGGGATGGGATCCCTGGGATGGGATGGAAGGGGATGGGATGGGATGGGATGGGATGGGATGGGATGGGATGGGAGGGGATGGGATGGGATCCCTCGGATGGGATGGGATGGGATCCCTGGAATGGGATCCCTGGAATGGGATGGGATCACTGGGATGGAATGGGATGTCATCCCTGGGATGTGATGGGATCCCTGGGATGGGATCCCTGGGAGGGGATGGGATCCCTGGGATGGGAATACTGGAATGGGATGGGATGGGATTCCTGGGATGGGAATGGATGGGGTGGGATGGGATGGGATGGGAACACTGGGATGGCATGGGATCACTGGGATGGGATGGTATGGGTTGGGATCCCTGGGATTGGATGGGTTCCCTGGTATGGGATAGGATCCCTGGTATTGGATCCCTGGGTTGGGATGGGATCCCTGGGATGGGATCCCTGGGATGGGATCCCTGGGATGGGATGGCATGGGATGGGATGGCAAGGGATCCCTGGGATGGGATGGGATCCCTGGTATGGGATAGGATCCCTGGTATTGGATCCCTGCGTTGGGATAGGATCCCTGCGATGGGATGGGATCCCTGCGATGGGATGGGATGGGATGGGATGGTATCCCTGGGATGGTATCCCTGGGATGTGATGGGATGGGATGGGATGGGATCCCTGGGATGAGATGGGATGGCATGGGATGGGATGCGATGGGATCGCTGGGATGGGATGGGATGTGATGGGATGGGATGGGATGCGATGGGATCCCTGGGATGAGATGGGATGGGATGGGATGCAATGGGATGGGATGGCATGGGATGGCATGGGATGGCATGGGATGGCATGGGATGGCATGGGATGGGATCCCTGGGATGAGATGGGATGCGATCCCTGGTATGGGATGGGATCCATGGGATGGGATGGGATCCCTTGGATGGGATGGGATGGAATGGGATGGGATGGGATGGGATGGGGTGGGAAGGGATGCGGTCTGATGGTATGGGGTGGGATGTGATAGGATGGTATCCCTGGGATGGGATGGGATGTGATGGGATGGGATGGGATCCCTGGGATTGGATGGATTCCCTGGGATGGGATCGATGGGATGGGATGTGATGGGATGGGATGGGATGGGATCCCTGGGATGGGATGGGATGCCTGGGATACCTGGGCTGGGATGGGATCCCTGGGATGGTATGGGATGGGATGGGATGGGATCCCTTGGATGTGATTGGTAGGAATGGGATGGGATGGGATGGGATGGGATGGGATGGGATGGGTTGGGAACCCTGGGATGGGATGGGATCCCAGGGATGAGATGGGATGGGATCCCTGGGATGTGATGGGATCCCTGGGATGGGATCCCTGGGATGTGATGGGATCCCTGGGATGGGATCCCTGGAATGGGATGGGATCACTAGGATGGGATGGGTTGGGATGGGATGGGATCGCTGGGATGGGATGGAATGGGATGGGATGGGATGGGATGGGATCCCTGGGATGGGATGGAATGGGATGGGATGGGATGGGATCCCTGGGATGGGATGGGATCCCTGGGATGGGATGGGATGTGTTGGGATGGGATGGGATGGGATGGGATGGGATGGGATGGGATGGGATGCGAAGGGATGGGATCCCTGGGATGGGATGGGATGGGATCTCTGCGATGGGATCCCTTGGATGGGATGGGATCTCTGGGATGGGATCCCTGGGATGGGATCCCTGGGATGGGATCTCTGGGATGGGATCCCTGCGATGGGATCCCTGCGATGGGATCCCTGGGATGGGATGGGATCGCTGGGATGGGATGGGGTGGGATGTGATGGGATTCCTGGAATGGGATGGGATCCATGGGATGGGATGGGATCCATGGGATGGGATGGGGTGGGATGGGATGGGAACCCTGTGATGGGATGGGATGTGATCCCTGAGATGGGATCCCTGGGATGGGATTGGATGGGATTGGATGGGATGGGACGGAATGGGGAGGGATCGGATTGGATGGGATGGCATTCCTGGGATGGGATGGGATCCATGGGATGGGATGGGATGGGATGGGATCCCTGGGATGGGATTGAATGGGATCCCTGGGATGGGAACAGATGAAATGGGATCCCTGGCATGGGTTGGGATCCCTGGGATGGGATGGGATCCCTGGGATGGGATCCCTTGGATGGGTTACCTGGGATGGGATAGGATACGTGGGATGGGAGAGGATGGGATGGGATGGGATGCGATGGGATGGGATGGGATCCCTGGGATGGGATGGAATGGGATGGGATGGGATCCCTGGGATGGGATGGAAGGGGATGGGATGGGATGGGATGGGATGGGATGGGATGGGATGGGATGGGATGGGATGGGATGGGATGGGAGGGGATGGGATGGGATCCCTCGGATGGGAGGGGATCCCTCGGCTGGGATGGGATGGGATCCCTGGAATGGGATCCCTGGAATGGGATGGGATCACTGGGATGGGATGGGATGTCATCCCTGGGATGTGATGGGATCCCTGGGATGGGATCCCTGGGAGGGGATGGGATCCCTGGGATGGGAATACTGGAATGGGATGGGATGGGATCCCTGGGATGGGATCCCTGGGAGGGGATGGGATCCCTGGGATGGGAATACTGGAATGGGATGGGATGGGATTCCTGGGATGGGAATGGATGGGGTGGGATGGGATGGGATGGGAACACTGGGATGGCATGGGATCACTGGGATGGGATGGTATGGGTTTGGATCCCTGGGATTGGATGGGTTCCCTGGTATGGGATAGGATCCCTGGTATTGGATCCCTGGGTTGGGATGGGATCCCTGGGATGGGATAGGATCCCTGGTATTGGATCCCTGCGTTGGGATGGGATCCCTGGGATGGGATCCTTGGGATGGGATGGCATGGGATGGGATGGCAGGGGATCCCTGGGATGGGATGGGATCCCTGGGATGGGATCCCTGCGATGGGATGGGATCCCTGCGATGGGATGGGATGGGATGGGATGGTATCCCTGGGATGGTATCCCTGGGATGTGATGGGATGGGATGGGATGGGATCCCTGGGATGAGATGGGATGGCATGGGATGGGATGCGATGGGATCCCTGGGATGAGATGGGATGGGATGGGATGCAATGGGATGGGATGGCATGGGATGGCATGGGATGGCATGGGATGGCATGGGATGGCATGGGATGGGATCCCTGGGATGAGATGGGATGCGATCCCTGGTATGGGATGGGATCCATGGGATGGGATGGGATCCCTTGGATGGGATGGGATGGAATGGGATGGGATGGGATGGGATGGGGTGGGATGTGATAGGATGGTATCCCTGGGATGGGATGGGATGTGATGGGATGGGATGGGATCCCTGGGATTGGATGGATTCCCTGGGATGGGATCGATGGGATGGGATGTGATGGGATGGGATGGGTTTGGATCCCTGGGATGGGATGGGATGCCTGGGATCCCTGGGCTGGGATGGGATCCCTGGGATGGTATGGGATGGGATGGGATGGGATCCCTTGGATGTGATTGGTAGGAATGGGATGGGATGGGATGGGATGGGATGGGATGGGTTGGGAACCCTGGGATGGGATGGGATGGGATCCCTGGGATGAGATGGGATGGGATCCCTGGGATGTGATGGGATCCCTGGGATGGGATCCCTGGGATGTGATGGGATCCCTGGGATGGGATCCCTGGGATGGGATGGGATCCCTGGGATGGGATGGGATGGGATTCCTGGGATGGGTTG
>NC_142282.1:69797688-69825188 GCF_052056855.1 Sturnus vulgaris
TGGGATGGGATGGGATCCCTCGGATGCGAGGGGATCCCTCGGATGGGAGGGGATCCCTCGGATGGGATGGGATGGGATGGGATCCCTGGAATGGGATCCCTGGAATGGGATGGGATCACTGGGATGGGATGGGATGGGATGGGATGTCATCCCTGGGATGTGATGGGATCCCTGGGATGGGATCCCTGGGAGGGGATGGGATCCCTGGGATGGGAATACTGGAATGGGATGGGATGGGATTCCTGGGATGGGAATGGATGGGGTGGGATGGGATGGGATGGGATGGGAACACTGGGATTGGATGGGATCCCTGGGATGGGATGGGTTCCCTGGTATGGGATAGGATCCCTGGTATTGGATCCCTGGGTTGGGATGGGATCCCTGGGATGGGATCCCTGGGATGGGATCCCTGGGATGGGATGGGATGGCATGGGATGGGATGGCATGGGATCCCTGGGATGGGATGGGATCCCTGGTATGGGATAGGATCCCTGGTATTGGATCCCTGGGTTGGGATGGGATCCCTGGGATGGGATCCTTGGGATGGGATGGCATGGGATGGGATGGCAGGGGATCCCTGGGATGGGATGGGATCCCTGGGATGGGATCTCTGCGATGGGATGGGATCCCTGCGATGGGATGGGATGGGATGGGATGGTATCCCTGGGATGGTATCCCTGGGATGTGATGGGATGGGATGGGATGGGATGGGATCCCTGGGATGAGATGGGATGGCATGGGATGGGATGCGATGGGATCCCTGGGATGAGATGGGATGGGATGGGATGCAATGGGATGGGATGGCATGGGATGGCATGGGATGGCATGGGATGGCATGGGATGGCATGGGATGGGATCCCTGGGATGAGATGGGATGCGATCCCTGGTATGGGATGGGATCCATGGGATGGGATGGGATCCCTTGGATGGGATGGGATGGAATGGGATGGGATGGGATGGGATGGGGTGGGATGTGATAGGATGGTATCCCTGGGATGGGATGGGATGTGATGGGATGGGATGGGATCCCTGGGATTGGATGGATTCCCTGGGATGGGATCGATGGGATGGGATGTGATGGGATGGGATGGGTTTGGATCCCTGGGATGGGATGGGATGCCTGGGATCCCTGGGCTGGGATGGGATCCCTGGGATGGTATGGGATGGGATGGGATGGGATCCCTTGGATGTGATTGGTAGGAATGGGATGGGATGGGATGGGATGGGATGGGATGGGTTGGGAACCCTGGGATGGGATGGGATGGGATCCCTGGGATGAGATGGGATGGGATCCCTGGGATGTGATGGGATCCCTGGGATGGGATCCCTGGGATGTGATGGGATCCCTGGGATGGGATCCCTGGGATGGGATGGGATCCCTGGGATGGGATGGGATGGGATTCCTGGGATGGGTTGGTATGGGATGGGATGGGATCCCTGGGATGGGATGGGATGGGATGGGATGGGATCCCTGGGATGGGATGGAATGGGATGGGATGGGATCCCTGGGATGGGATGGGATGGGATGGGATGGGATACCTGGGATGGGATGGAATGGGATGGGATGGGATCCCTGGGAGGGGATGGGATGGGATGGGATGGGATGGGATGGGATGGGATGGGATGAGTTGGGATGGGATGGGATCCCTCGGATGGGAGGGGATCCCGCGTATGGGATGGGATCACTGGGATGGGATGGGATGTGATCCCTGGGATGTGATGGGATCCCTGGGATGGGTTGGGATGGGTTGGGATGGGATCCCTGGGATGGGATCTCTGGGATCCGATGGTATCCGTGGGATGGGATGTGTTGGGGTGGGATGGAATCCCTGGGATGGGGACCCGGGGATGGGATGGGATCCCTGGGATGAGATCGCTGGGATGGGATGGGATGGGATGGGATGGGATGCGATGGGATGGGATGGGATGGGCTACAATGGGATGGGATGGGATGGGATAGGATGGGATGGGATGGGATCCCTGGGATGGGATAGGGGGGGATGGGATGGGATGGGATGGGATCCCTGGGATGGGGACCCTGGGATGGGATCCCTGGGATGGGATCCCTGGGATGGGATGGGATCCATGGGATGAGATGGGATTCCTGGGATGGAATCCCTGGGATGGGATTGGATCACTGGGATGGGATGGGATGGGATGGGATGGGATGGGATGGGATGGGATCCCTGTGATGGGATGGGATCCCTGGGATGGGATGGGATGGAATGGGATGGGATCCCTGGGATGGGATGGAATGGGATGGGATCCCTGGGATGGGATGGGATGGGATCCCTGGGATGGGATGGGATCCCAGGGATGGGATCCCTGGGATGGAATGGGATCCCTGGGATGGGGTCCCTGGGATGGGAAGAGATCCCTGGGATGGGATGGGATGGGATCCCTGGGATGGGATCCCTGGGATGGGATGGGCTTCCTGGGATGGGATCCCTGGTATGGGATGGGACCCCTGGGATGGGATCCCTGGGATGTGATGGGATCGCTGGGATGGGATCCCTGGGATGGGATGGGATCCCTAGGATGGGATGGAATCCCTAGGATGGGATGGGATGGGATCCCTGGGATGGGGATCCCTGGGATGGGATGGGATCCCTGGGATGGGATGGGATCCCTGGAATGGGATCCCTGGGATGGGATCCCTGGAATGGGATGGGAGCCCTGGGATGGGATCCCTTGCATTGGATGGGATGGAATGGGATGTGATGGGATCCCTGGGATGGGATGGGATCCCTGAGATGAGATGGGATCCCTGGGATGGGATCCCTGGGATGGGATCGATGGGATGGGATGGGATCCCTGGGATGGGATCCCTGGGATGGGATCCCTGGGATGTGATGGGATTGCTGGGATGGGATCCCTGAAATGGGATGGGATCCCTAGGATGGGATGGGATCCCGGGGATGGGATGGGATCCCTGGGATGGGATGGGATGGGATCCCTGGGATGGGATGGGATGGGATCCCTGGGATGTTATCCCTGGGATTGGATCCCTGGGATGGGATGGGATCCCGGGGATGGGATGGGATCCCTGGGATGGGATCTCTGGGATGGGATGTGATGGGATGGGATGAGACCCCTGGGATTGGATGGGATCCCTGGGATGGGATCCCTGGGTTGGGATGGGATCCATGGGATGAGATGGGATCCCTGGGATGGAATCCCTGGGATGGGATTGTATCACTGGGATGGTATGGGATGGGATGGTATGGGATGGGATGGGATGGGATGGGATGGGATGGGTTGGGATTCCTGGGATGGGATGGGATCCATGGGATGGGATGGGTTGAGATGGGATTGGATCCCTGGGATGGGATGGGATGGGTTGGGATGGGATGGGTTCCCTGGGATGGGATGGGATGGGATGGGATCCCTGGGATGGGAACAGATGAAATGGGATCCCTGGGATGGGATGGGATGGAATCCCTGGGATGGGATTGCTGGGATGGGATGGGATCCCTGGGATGGGATGGGATGGGATCCCTGGGATGGGTTGGGATCCCTGGGATGGGATGGCATCCCTGGGATGGGATCCATGGGATGGGTTACTTGGGATGGGATAGGATCCCTGGGATGGGAGAGGATGGGATGGGATGGGTTGGGATGGGATGGGATCCCTCGTATGGGATGGGATCCCTGGGATGGAATGGGATGGGACGGAATGGGATGGGGTAGGATGGGATGGGATGGGGTTGGATGGGATGGGATGGGTTGGGATGGGATCCCTGGGATGGGATCTCTGGGATCCGATGGTATCCGTGGGATGGGATGTTTTGGGGTGGGATGGAATCCCTGGGATGGGGACCCGGGGATGGGATGGGATCCCTGGGATGAGATCGCTGGGATGGGATGGGATGGGATGGGATGGGATGCGATGGGATGGGATGGGATGGGATGGGTTGGGATGGGATGGGATGGGGTGGGATGGGCTACAATGGGATGGGATGGGATGGGATAGGATGGGATGGGATGGGATCCCTGGGATGGGATAGGGGGGGATGGGATGGGATGGGATGGGATGGGATCCCTGGGATGGGGACCCTGGGATGGGATCCCTGGGATGGGATCCCTGGGATGGGATGGGATCCATGGGATGAGATGGGATCCCTGGGATGGAATCCCTGGGATGGGATTGGATCACTGGGATGGGATGGGATGGGATGGGATGGGATGGGATGGGATGGGATGGGATGGGATCCCTGTGATGGGATGGGATCCCTGGGATGGGATGGGATGGAATGGGATGGGATCCCTGGGATGGGATGGAATGGGATGGGATCCCTGGGATGGGATGGGATGGGATCACTGGGATGGGATGGGATCCCAGGGATGGGATCCCTGGGATGGAATGGGATCCCTGGGATGGGGTCCCTGGGATGGGAAGAGATCCCTGGGATGGGATGGGATGGGATCCCTGGGATGGGATCCCTGGGATGGGATGGGCTTCCTGGGATGGGATCCCTGGGATGGGATGGGACCCCTGGGATGGGATCCCTGGGATGTGATGGGATCGCTGGGATGGGATCCCTGGGATGGGATGGGATCCCTAGGATGGGATGGAATCCCTAGGATGGGATGGGATGGGATCCCTGGGATGGGGATCCCTGGGATGGGATGGGATCCCTGGGATGGGATGGGGTCCCTGGAATGGGATCCCTGGGATGGGATCCCTGGAATGGGATGGGAGCCCTGGGATGGGATCCCTTGCATTGGATGGGATGGAATGGGATGTGATGGGATCCCTGGGATGGGATGGGATCCCTGAGATGAGATGGGATCCCTGGGATGGGATCCCTGGGATGGGATCGATGGGATGGGATGGGATCCCTGGGATGGGATCCCTGGGATGGGATCCCTGGGATGTGATGGGATTGCTGGGATGGGATCCCTGAAATGGGATGGGATCCCTAGGATGGGATGGGATCCCTGGGATGGGATGGGATCCCTGGGATGGGATGGGATGGGATCCCTGGGATGGGATGGGATGGGATCCCTGGGATGTTATCCCTGGGATTGGATCCCTGGGATGGGATGGGATCCCGGGGATGGGATGGGATCCCTGGGATGGGATCTCTGGGATGGGATGTGATGGGATGGGATGAGACCCCTGGGATTGGATGGGATCCCTGGGATGGGATCCCTGGGTTGGGATGGGATCCATGGGATGAGATGGGATCCCTGGGATGGAATCCCTGGGATGGGATTGTATCACTGGGATGGTATGGGATGGGATGGTATGGGATGGGATGGGATGGGATGGGATGGGTTGGGATTCCTGGGATGGGATGGGATCCATGGGATGGGATGGGTTGAGATGGGATTGGATCCCTGGGATGGGATGGGATGGGTTGGGATGGGATGGGTTCCCTGGGATGGGATGGGATGGGATGGGATCCCTGGGATGGGAACAGATGAAATGGGATCCCTGGGATGGGATGGGATGGAATCCCTGGGATGGGATTGCTGGGATGGGATGGGATCCCTGGGATGGGATGGGATGGGATCCCTGGGATGGGTTGGGATCCCTGGGATGGGATGGCATCCCTGGGATGGGATCCATGGGATGGGTTACTTGGGATGGGATAGGATCCCTGGGATGGGAGAGGATGGGATGGGATGGGTTGGGATGGGATGGGATCCCTCGTATGGGATGGGATCCCTGGGATGGAATGGGATGGGACGGAATGGGATGGGGTAGGATGGGATGGGATGGGGTTGGATGGGATGGGATGGGTTGGGATGGGATCCCTGGGATGGGATCTCTGGGATCCGATGGTATCCGTGGGATGGGATGTGTTGGGATGGGATGGAAACCCAGGGATGGGGACCCGGGGATGGGATGGGATCCCTGGGATGAGATCGCTGGGATGGGATGGGATGGGATGGGATGGGATGCGATGGGATGGGATGGGATGGGATGGGATGGGTTGGGATGGGATGGGATGGGGTGGGATGGGCTACAATGGGATGGGATGGGATGGGATAGGATGGGATGGGATGGGATCCCTGGGATGGGATAGGGGGGGATGGGATGGGATGGGATGGGATCCCTGGGATGGGGACCCTGGGATGGGATCCCTGGGATGGGATCCCTGGGATGGGATGGGATCCATGGGATGAGATGGGATCCCTGGGATGGAATCCCTGGGATGGGATTGGATCACTGGGATGGGATGGGATGGGATGGGACGGGATGGGTTGGGATCCCTGTGATGGGATGGGATCCCTGGGATGGGATGGGATGGAATGGGATGGGATCCCTGGGATGGGATGGAATGGGATGGGATCCCTGGGATGGGATGGGATGGGATCACTGGGATGGGATGGGATCCCAGGGATGGGATCCCTGGGATGGAATGGGATCCCTGGGATGGGGTCCCTGGGATGGGAAGAGATCCCTGGGATGGGATGGGATGGGATCCCTGGGATGGGATCCCTGGGATGGGATGGGCTTCCTGGGATGGGATCCCTGGGATGGGATGGGACCCCTGGGATGGGATCCCTGGGATGTGATGGGATCGCTGGGATGGGATCCCTGGGATGGGATGGGATCCCTAGGATGGGATGGAATCCCTAGGATGGGATGGGATGGGATCCCTGGGATGGGGATCCCTGGGATGGGATGGGATCCCTGGGATGGGATGGGATCCCTGGAATGGGATCCCTGGGATGGGATCCCTGGAATGGGATGGGAGCCCTGGGATGGGATCCCTTGCATTGGATGGGATGGAATGGGATGTGATGGGATCCCTGGGATGGGATGGGATCCCTGAGATGAGATGGGATCCCTGGGATGGGATCCCTGGGATGGGATCGATGGGATGGGATGGGATGGGATGGGATCCCTGGGATGGGATCCCTGGGATGGGATCCCTGGGATGTGATGGGATTGCTGGGATGGGATCCCTGAAATGGGATGGGATCTCTAGGATGGGATGGGATCCCTGGGATGGGATGGGATCCCTGGGATGGGATGGGATCCCGGGGATGGGATGGGATCCCTGGGATGTTATCCCTGGGATGGGATGGGATCCCTGGGATGGGATGGGATCCCGGGGATGGGATGGGATCCCTGGGTTGGGATGGGTTCCATGGGATGGGATCCCTGGGATGGGATGGGATGGGATCCCTGGGATGGGATGGGATCCCTGGGATGTTATCCCTGGGATAGGATCCCTGGGATGGGATGGGATCCCGGGGATGGGATGGGATCCCTGGGATGGGATCTCTGGGATGGGATGTGATGGGATGGGATGAGATGGGATCCCTGGGATGGAATCCCTGGGATGGGATTGTATCACTGGGATGGTATGGGATGGGATGGTATGGGATGGGATGGGATGGGATGGGATGGGTTGGGATGGGATGGGATGGGATCCCTGGGATGGGATGGGATCCCTGGGATGGGATCCCTGGGATGGGATCCATGGGATGGGATTGGTTGGGATGGGTTGGGAACCGTTGGATGGGATCTTATGGGATCCCTGTGATGAGATGGGATGGGATTGGATCCCTGGGATGGGATGAGGTGGGATCCTAGGGATGGGAACAGATGAAATGGGATCCCTGGGATGGGATGGGATGGGATAGAATCGCTGGGATAGGATAGCTGGGATGGGATGGGATCCCAGGGATGGGATGGGATGGGATCCCTGGGATGGGTTGGGATCCCTGGGATGGGATGGGATCCCTGGGATGGGATCCATGGTATGGGTTACTTGGGATGGGATAGGATCCCTGGGATGGGAGAGGATGGGATGGGATGGGATGGGATGGGTTGTGATAGGATGGGATCCTTGGGATGGGATGGGATCCCTGGGATGGGATCCCTGGAATGTGATCCCTCGTATGCGATGGGATCCCTGGGATGGGATGGAATCCCTGGGATGGCATCCCTGGGATGGGATGGAATCTCTGGGATGGGATCGCTGGGATGGGATGAGATGGGATGGGATGGAATGGGATGGGATCCCTGGGATGGGATGGTATCCCTGGGATGTTATCCCTGGGATGGGATGGGATCCCTGGGATGGGATGGGATGGGATCCCGGGGATGGGATGGGATCCCTGGGTTGGGATGGGTTCCATGGGATGGGATCCCTGGGATGGGATGGGATCCCTGGGATGGGATGGGATCCCGGGGATGGGATGGATCCCTGGGTTGGGATGGGTTCCATGGGATGGGATTCCTGGGATGGGATGGGATGGGATGGGATGGGATGGGATGGGATGGGATGGGATGAGACTCCTGGGATTGGATGGGATCCCTGGGATGGGATCCCTGGGATGGGATGATATGGGATGGGATGGGATGGGATGGGATGGGATGGGATGGGATCCCTGGGATGGGATCCCAGGGATGGGATACCTGGGATGGGATGGGATGGGATGGGATGGGATGGGATGGGATGGGATGGGATGGGATGGGATGGGATGGGATGGGATGGGATGGGATGGGAAGGGATGGGATGGGATGGGAAGAGATGGGATGGGATCCCTGGGATGGGATGGGATTCCTGGGATGGCATGGGATGGGATCGGATTGGATGGGATGGGATGGAATGGGATGGGATGGGGTGGGATTGGATTGGTTGGGATGGGATGCGATCCCTGGGATGGTATGGGATAGGATGGGATGGGATACCTGGGATGGGATGGGATCCATGGGATGGGATGGGTTGGGATGGGATTGGATCCCTGGGATGGGATGGGATGGGATCCCTGTGATGGTGTCCCTGGGATGGGATGGGATTCCTGGGATGGGTTCCCTGGGATGGCATGGGATCCCTGGGATGGGATCCCTGGGATGGGATCGCTGGGATGGGATGGGATGGGATGGGATGGGATGGGATGGGATGGGATGGGTTGGGAACTCTGGGATGGGATGTTATGGGATCCCTGGGATGAGATGGGATGGGATCCCTGGGATGTGATGGGATCCCTGGCATGGGATCCCTGGGATGGGATGGGATCCCTTGGATGGGATGGGATTCCTGGGATGGGTTGGTATGGGATGGGATGGGATGTGATGGGATTGGATGGGATGGGATGGGATGGGATGGGATGGCATGGGATGAGTTGGGATGGGATGGGATCCCTCGGATGGGAGGGGATCCCTCGTATGGGATGGGATCACTGGGATGGGATGGGATGGGATGTCATCCCTGGGATGTGATGGGATCCCTGGGATGGGATCCCTGGGAGGGGATGGGATCCCTGGGATGGGATGCCTGGAATGAGATGTGATCCCTGGAATGGGATGGGATGGGATGGGATGGGATGGGAAGGGATGGGATGGCATTCCTGGGATGGGATGGGATCCATGGGATGGGATGGGTTGGGATGGGATCCCTGGGATGGGATTGAATGGGATCCCTGGGATGGGAACAGATGAAATGGGATCCCTGGGATGGGTTGGGATCCCTGGGATGGGATGGGATCCCTGGGATGGGATCCCTTGGATGGGTTACCTGGGATGGGATAGGATACGTGGGATGGGAGAGGATGGGATGGGATGGGATGGGATGGGATGGGATGGAATGGGATGGGATGGGATGGGATCGGATGGGATGGGATCGGATGGGATCGGATGGGATGGGATGGGATGGGATGGGATGGGATGCGATGGGATGGGATGGGATGGGTTGCGATGGGATCCCTGGGATGGGATGGGATGTGGTGGGATCCCTGGGATGGGATGGGATGGCATGGGATGGGGTCCCTGGGATGACATGGGATGGGATCCCTGGGGTGTGATGGGATTCCTGGAATGGGATGGGATTCCTGGAATGGGATGGGATTCCTGGGATGGGATGGGATGGGATGGGAGATGATCACTGGGATGGGGTAGGATCGCTGGGATTGGATCCCTGGGTGGCGATGGGATCCCTGGGATGGGATGGGATGGGATGGAATGGGATGGGATGGAATGGGATGGGATCCCTGGGATGAGATGGGATGGGATCCCTGGGATGTGATGGGATCCCTGGGATGGGATCCGAGGGATGGGATGGGATTCCTGGAATGGGATGGGATTCCTGGAATGGGATGGGATTCCTGGAATGGGATGGGATGGGATTCCCGGGATGGGTTGGTATGGGATGTGATGGGATGTGATGGGATTGGATGGGATGGGATGGGATGGGATGGGATGGGATGGGATGCGATGGGATGGGATGGGATCCCTGGGATGGGATGGAATGGGATGGGATGGGATCCCTGGGATGGGTTGGGATGGGATCCCTGGGATGGGATGGAAGGGGATGGGATGGGATGGGATGGGATGGGATGGGATGGGATGGGATGGGATGGGAGGGGATGGGATCCCTGGAATGGGATCCCTGGAATGGGATGGGATCACTGGGATGGGACGGGATGGGATGTCATCCCTGGGATGTGATGGGATCCCTGGGATGGGATCCCTGGGAGGGGATGGGATTCCGGGAATGGGATGGGATTCCTGGAATGGGATGGGATTCCTGGGATGGGTTGGTATGGGATGGGATGGGATGGGATGTGATGGGATGGGATGGGATGGGATGGGATGGGATGGGATGGGATGCGAAGGGATGGGATCCCTGGGATGGGATGGGATGGGATGGGATGGGATGGGATGGGATGGGATCCCTGCGATGGGATCCCTGGGATGGGATGGGATCTCTGGGATGGGATCCCTGGGATGGGATCCCAGGGATGGGACGGGATGGGATGGGATGGTATGGGATCCCTGGGATGGGATGTGATCCATGGGATGGGATCCCTGGGATGGGAGTGGATGGGATTGGATGGGATGGGATGGAATGGGGAGGGATCGGATTGGATGGGATGGGCTGGGATGGGATGGGATGGAATGGAATGGGATCCCTGGGATGGAATGGGATTCCTCGTATGGGATCCCTGGGATGGGATGGGATGGGATCCCTGGGATGTGATGGGATCACTGGGATGTGATTCCTGGGATGGGATGGGATCCCTTGCATGGGATGGGATCCCTGGGATGGGATGGGATCCCTTGCATGGGATGGGATCCCTGGGATGGGATCCCTGGGATGGGATCGGATCCCTGGGATGGGATGGGATTCCTGGAATGGGATGGTATGGGATATCATCACTGGGATGGGATAGGATCGCAGAGATTGGATCCCTGGGAGGCAATGGGATCCCTGGGAGGCGATGGGATCCCTGGGATGGGATCGATGGGATGGGATGTGATGGGATGGGATGGGATGGGATGGGATGGGATCCCTGGGATGGGATGGCATAGCATGGAATGGCATGTGGTCCCTGGGATGGGATGGGATGCCTGGGATCCCTGGGCTGGGATGGGATCCCTGGGCTGGGATGGGATGGGATGGGATCCCTGGGATGGGATTGGTAGGTATGGGATGGGATGGGATGGAATGGGATGGGATCCCTGGGATGGGATGGGATGGGATCCCTGGGATGGGATGCGATCCATGGGATGGGATGTGTTGGGATGTGTTGGGAACCCTGGGATGGGATGTTATGGGATCCCTGGGATGAGATGGGATGGGATCCCTGCGATGGGATCCCTGGAATGTGATCCCTCGTATGGGATGGGATCCCTGGGATGGGATGGAATCCCTGGGATGGGATCCCGGGGATGGGATGGGATCCCGGGGATGGGATGGGATGGGATGGGAAGGGATGGGATGGGATTGGTTGGGATGGGATGCGATCCTTGGGATGGGATGGGATGGGATGGGAAGGGATGGGATGGCATTCCTGGGATGGGCTGGGATCCATGGGATGGGATGGAACGGGATCCCTGGGATGGGAACAGATGAAATGGGAGCCCTGGCATGGGTTGGGATCCCTGGGATGGGATGGGATCCCTGGGATGGGATCCCTTGGATGGGTTACCTGGGATGGTATAGGATACGTGGGATGGGAGAGGATGGGATGGGATGGGATGGGATGGGATGGGATGGAATGGAATGGGATGGGATGGGATCGGATGGGATGGAATCGGATGGGATCGGATGGGATGGGATGGGATGGGATGGGATGGGATGGGATGGGATGGGATGGGTTGCGATGGGATCCCTGGGATGGGATGGGATGTGGTGGGATCCCTGGGATGGGATGGCATGGGATGGGATCCCTGGGATGAGATGGGATGGGATCCCTGGGGTGTGATGGGATTCCTGGAATGGGATGGGATTCCTGGAATGGGATGGGATTGCTGGAATGGGATGGAATGGGATGGGATGGGATGGGAGATGATCACTGGGATGGGATAGGATCGCTGGGATTGGATCCCTGGGTGGCGATGGGATCCCTGGGATGGGATGGGATGGGATGGGATGGGATGGGATGGGATGGGATGGAATGGGGTGGGATGGGATTGGATGGGATGGGCTGTGATGGGATGGGATGGAATGGGATGGGATCCCTGGGATGAGATGGGATCCCTGGGATGGGGTCCGAGGGATGGGATGGGATCCCTGGAATGGGATGGGATTCCTGGAATGGGATGGGATTCCTGGAATGGGATGGGATGGGATTCCCGGGATGGGTTGGTATGGGATGGGATGGGATGTGATGGGATTTGATGGGATGGGATGGGATGGGATGGCATGGGATGGGATGCGATGGGATGGGATGGGATCCCTGGGATGGGATGGAATGGGATGGGATGGGATCCCTGGGATGGGATGGGATGGGATCCCTGGGATGGGATGGAATGGGATGGGATGGGATGGGATGGGATCCCTGGAATGGGATCCCTGGAATGGGATGGGATCCCTGGGTTGGGATGGGTTCCATGGGATGGGATCCCTGGGATGTGATGGGATCCGTGCGATGGGAATACTGGAATGGGATGGGATGGGATTCCTGGGATGGGAATGGATGGGGTGGGATGGGATGGGATGGGAACACTGGGATGGCATGGGATCACTGGGATGGGATCCCTGGGATGGGATGATATGGGATGGGATGGGATGGGATGGGATGGGATCCCTGGGATGGGATCCCAGGGATGGGATACCTGGGATGGGATGGGATGGGATGGGATGGGAAGGGATGGGATGGGATGGGAAGAGATGGGATGGGATCCCTGGGATGGGATGGGATTCCTGGGATGGCATGGGATGGGATCGGATTGGATGGGATGGGATGGAATGGGATGGGATCCATGGGATGGGATGGGTTGGGATGGGATTGGATCCCTGGGATGGGATGGGATCCCTGTGATGGTGTCCCTGGGATGGGATCGGATTCCTGGGATGGGATCCCTGGGATGGGATGGGATCCCTTGGATGGGATGGGATGGGATTCCTGGGATGGGTTGGTATGGGATGGGATGGGATGTGATGGGATTGGATGGGATGGGATGGGATGGCATGGGATGGGATGCGATGGGATGGGATGGGCGGGGATGCGCAGGGATGGGATCCCTGGGATGGGATGGGATGGGATCCCTGGGATGGGATGGGATGGGATGGGTTGAGTTGGGATGGGATGGGATCCCTCGGATGGGAGGGGATCCCTCGTATGGGATGGGATCACTGGGATGGGATGGCATAGCATGGAATGGCATGTGGTCCCTGGGATGGGATGGGATGCCTGGGATCCCTGGGCTGGGATGGGATCCCTGGGCTGGGATGGGATGGGATGGGATCCCTGGGATGGGATTGGTAGGAATGGGATGGGATGGGATGGAATGGGATGGGATCCCTGGGATGGGATGGGATGGGATCCCTGGGATGGGATGGGATCCATGGGATGGGATGTGTTGGGATGTGTTGGGAACCCTGGGATGGGATGTTATGGGATCCCTGGGATGAGATGGGATGGGATCCCTGCGATGGGATCCCTGGAATGTGATCCCTCGTATGGGATGGGATCCCTGGGATGGGATGGAATCCCTGGGATGGGATCCCGGGGATGGGATGGGATCCCGGGGATGGGATGGGATGGGATGGGAAGGGATGGGATGGGATTGGTTGGGATGGGATGCGATCCTTGGGATGGGATGGGATGGGATGGGAAGGGATGGGATGGCATTCCTGGGATGGGCTGGGATCCATGGGATGGGATGGGACGGGATCCCTGGGATGGGAACAGATGAAATGGGAGCCCTGGCATGGGTTGGGATCCCTGGGATGGGATGGGATCCCTGGGATGGGATCCCTTGGATGGGTTACCTGGGATGGTATAGGATACGTGGGATGGGAGAGGATGGGATGGAATGGAATGGGATGGGATGGGATCGGATGGGATGGAATCGGATGGGATCGGATGGGATGGAATCGGATGGGATCGGATGGGATGGGATGGGATGGGATGGGATGGGATGGGATGGGATGGGATGGGTTGCGATGGGATCCCTGGGATGGGATGGGATGTGGTGGGATCCCTGGGATGGGATGGCATGGGATGGGATCCCTGGGATGAGATGGGATGGGATCCCTGGGGTGTGATGGGATTCCTGGAATGGGATGGGATTCCTGGAATGGGATGGGATTGCTGGAATGGGATGGAATGGGATGGGATGGGATGGGAGATGATCACTGGGATGGGATAGGATCGCTGGGATTGGATCCCTGGGTGGCGATGGGATCCCTGGGATGGGATGGGATGGGATGGGATGGGATGGGATGGGATGGGATGGGATGGGGTGGGATGGGATTGGATGGGATGGGCTGTGATGGGATGGGATGGAATGGGATGGGATCCCTGGGATGAGATGGGATGGGATCCCTGGGATGTGATGGGATCCCTGGGATGGGGTCCGAGGGATGGGATGGGATCCCTGGAATGGGATGGGATTCGTGGAATGGGATGGGATTCCTGGAATGGGATGGGATGGGATTCCCGGGATGGGTTGGTATGGGATGGGATGGGATGTGATGGGATTTGATGGGATGGGATGGGATGGGATGGGATGCGATGGGATGGCATGGGATGGGATGCGATGGGATGGGATGGGATCCCTGGGATGGGATGGAATGGGATGGGATGGGATCCCTGGGATGGGATGGGATGGGATCCCTGGGATGGGATGGAATGGGATGGGATGGGATGGGATGGGATCCCTGGAATGGGATCCCTGGAATGGGATGGGATCCCTGGGTTGGGATGGGTTCCATGGGATGGGATCCCTGGGATGTGATGGGATCCCTGGGATGGGATACCTGGGAGGGGATGGGATCCGTGCGATGGGAATACTGGAATGGGATGGGATGGGATTCCTGGGATGGGAATGGATGGGGTGGGATGGGATGGGAACACTGGGATGGCATGGGATCACTGGGATGGGATCCCTGGGATGGGATGATATGGGATGGGATGGGATGGGATGGGATGGGATCCCTGGGATGGGATCCCAGGGATGGGTTACCTGGGATGGGATGGGATGGGATGGGATGGGATGGGATGGGAAGGGATGGGATGGGATGGGAAGAGATGGGATGGGATCCCTGGGATGGGATGGGATTCCTGGGATGGCATGGGATGGGATCGGATTGGATGGGATGGGATGGAATGGGATGGGATGGGATCCATGGGATGGGATGGGTTGGGATGGGATTGGATCCCTGGGATGGGATGGGATCCCTGTGATGGTGTCCCTGGGATGGGATGGGATTCCTGGGATGGGATCCCTGGGATGGGATGGGATCCCTTGGATGGGATGGGATGGGATTCCTGGGATGGGTTGGTATGGGATGGGATGGGATGTGATGGGATTGGATGGGATGGGATGGCATGGGATGGGATGCGATGGTATGGGATGGGCGGGGATGCGCAGGGATGGGATCCCTGGGATGGGATGGGATGGGATCCCTGGGATGGGATGGGATGGGATGGGTTGAGTTGGGATGGGATGGGATCCCTCGGATGGGAGGGGATCCCTCGTATGGGATGGGATCACTGGGATGGGATGGGATGGGATGGGATGTCATCCCTGGGATGTGATGGGATCCCTGGGATGGGATCCCTGGGAGGGGATGGGATCCCTGGGATGGGAATACTGGAATGGGATGGGATGGGATCCCTGGGATGGGATGCCTGGAATGAGATGTGATCCCTGGAATGGGATGGGATGGGATCCCTGGGATGGGATGGGATCCCTGGGATGGGATGGGATGGGATGGGATGGGATCCCTGGGATTGGATGGGTTCCATGGGAAGGGATCCCTGGGATGGGATGGGATGGGTTCCCTGGGATGGGATGGGATCCCTGGTATGGGATAGGATCCCTGGTATTGGATCCCTGGGATGGGATGGGATCCCTGGGATGGAATCCCTGGGATGGGATGGGATGGGATGGAATGGGCTGGGATGGGATTGGTTGGGATGGGATGCGATCCTTGGGTTGGGATGGGATGGGATGGGATGGGAAGGGATGGGATGGCATTCCTGGGATGGGATGGGATCCATGGGATGGGATGGGTTGGGATGGGATGGGATCCCTGGGATGGGATTGAATGGGATCCCTGGGATGGGAACAGATGAAATGGGATCCCTGGGATGGGTTGGGATCCCTGGGATGGGATGGGATCCCTGGGATGGGATCCCTTGGATGGGTTACCTGGGATGGGATAGGATACGTGGGATGGGAGAGGATGGGATGGGATGGGATGGGATGGGATGGGATGGGATGGGATGGGATGGGATGGAATGGGATGGGATGGGATGGGATGGGATCGGATGGGATGGGATCGGATGGGATCGGATGGGATGGGATGGGATGGGATGGGATGTGATGGGATGGGATGGGATGCGATGGGATGGGATGGGATGGGTTGCGATGGGATCCCTGGGATGGGATGGGATGTGGTGGGATCCCTGGGATGGGATGGGATGGCATGGGATGGGATCCCTGGGATGACATGGGATGGGATCCCTGGGGTGTGATGGGATTCCTGGAATGGGATGGGATTCCTGGAATGGGATGGGATTCCTGGAATGGGATGGGATGGGAGATGATCACTGGGATGGGATAGGATCGCTGGGATTGGATCCCTGGGTGGCGATGGGATCCCTGGGATGGGATGGAATGGGGTGGGATGGGCTGTGATGGGATGGGATGGAATGGGATGGGATGGAATGGGATGGGATCCCTGGGATGAGATGGGATGGGATCCCTGGGATGTGATGGGATCCCTGGGATGGGATCCGAGGGATGGGATGGGATCCCTGGAATGGGATGGGATTCCTGGAATGGGATGGGATTCCTGGAATGGGATGGGATGGGATTCCCGGGATGGGTTGGTATGGGATGTGATGGGATGTGATGGGATTGGATGGGATGGGATGGGATGGGATGGGATGGGATGGGATGGGATGGGATGCGATGGGATGGCATGGGATGGGATGCGATGGGATGGAATGGGATCCCTGGGATGGGATGGAATGGGATGGGATGGGATCCCTGGGATGGGATGGAATGGGATGGGATGGGATGGGATGGGATGGGATGGGATGGGAGGGGATGGGATCCCTCGGATGGGAGGGGATCCCTCGGATGGGATGGGATGGGATGGGATCCCTGGAATGGGATCCCTGGAATGGGATGGGATCACTGGGATGGGATGGGATGGGATGTCATCACTGGGATGTGATGGGATCCCTGGGATGGGATCCCTGGGAGGGGATGGGATCCCTGGGATGGGAATACTGGAATGGGATGGGATGGGATTCCTGGGATGGGAATGGATGGGGTGGGATGGGATGGGATGGGAACACTGGGATGGCATGGGATCACTGGGATGGGATGGTATGGGTTGGGATCCCTGGGATTGGATGTGTTCCCTGGTATGGGATAGGATCCCTGGTATTGGATCCCTGGGTTGGGATGGGATCCCTGGGATGGTATCCCTGGGATGGGATCCCTGGGATGGGATGGGATCCCGTTGATGGGATGGGATTCCTCGTATGGGATCCCTGGGATGGGATGGGATGCGATCCCTGGGATGTGATGGGATCCCTGGGATGTGATGGGATCACTGGGATGTGATCCCTGGGATGGGATGGGATCCCTGGGATGGGATGGGATTCCTGGAATGGGATGGGATTCCTGGGATGGGTTGGGATGGGATGGGCTGGGATGTGATGGGATGGGATGGGATGGGGTGGGATGCGATGGGATGGGATTGGATGGGATGGGATGGGATGCCATGGGATGGGATCCCTGGGATGGGATGTGATGGGATGTGATGGGATGGGATGGGATCCCTGGGATGGGATGGCACGGCATGGAATGGCATGTGGTCCCTGGGATGGGATGGGATGCCTGGGATGCCTGGGCTGGGATGGGATCCCTGGGCTGGGATGGGATGGGATGGGATGGGATCCCTGGGATGGGATTGGTAGGAATGGGATGGGATGGGATGGAATGGGATGGGATCCCTGGGATGGGATGGGATGGGATGGGATCCCTGGGATGGGATTGGTAGGAATGGGATGGGATGGGATGGAATGGGATGGGATCCCTGGGATGGGATGGGATGGGATGGGATGGGATGGGATGGGATGGGATCCCTGGGATGGGATGGGATCCATGGGATGGGATGTGTTGGGATGTGTTGGGAACCCTGGGATGGGATGTTATGGGATCCCTGGGATGAGATGGGATGGGATCCCTGAGATGGGATCCCTGGAATGTGATCCCTCGTATGGGATGGGATCCCTGGGATGGGATGGAATCCCTGGGATGGGATCCCGGGGATGGGATGGCATCCCGGGGATGGGATCTCCGGGATGGGATGGGATGGAATGGGATTGGATGGGATGGGATGGGATGGGATGGAATGGGCTGGGATGGGATTGGTTGGGATGGGATGCGATCCTTGGGATGGGATGGGATGGGATGGGATGGGATGGGATGGGATCCCTGGGATGGGATGGGATGGGATGGGTTGGGATCCCTGGGATGGGATGGAATGGGATGGGATGGGATCCCTGGGAGGGGATGGGATGGGATGGGATGGGATGAGTTGGGATGGGATGGGATCCCTCGGATGGGAGGGGATCCCGCGTATGGGATGGGATCACTGGGATGGGATGGGATGTGATCCCTGGGATGTGATGGGATCCCTGGGATGGGTTGGGATCCCTGGGATGGGATGGGATCCCTGGGATGGGATCCCTTGGATGGGTTACATGGGATGGGATAGGATACGTGGGATGGGAGAGGATGGGATGGGATGGGATGGGATGGGATGGGATGGGATGGGATCGGATGGGATCGGATGGGATGGGATGGGATGCGATGGGATGGGATGGGATTGGTTGCGATGGGATCCCTGGGATGGGATGGGATGTGGTGGGATCCCTGGGATGGGATGGGATGGCATGGGATGGGATCCCTGGGATGAGATGGGATGGGATCCCTGGGGTGTGATGGGATTCCTGGAATGGGATGGGATTCCTGGAATGGGATGGGATTCCTGGAATGGGATGGGATGGGATGGGATGGGATGGGATGGGAGATGATCACTGGGATGGGATAGGATCGCTGGGATTGGATCCCTGGGTGGCGATGGGATCCCTGGGATGGGATGGGATGGGATGGGATGGGATGGGATGGGATGGGATGGGATGGGATGGGATGGAATGGGGTGGGATGGGATTGGATGGGATGGGCTGGGATAGATGGGTTGCGATGGGATACCTGGGATGGGATGGGATGGGATGGGATGGGATGGAATGGGGTGGGATGGGATTGGATGGGATGGGCTGTGATGGGATGGGATAGAATGGGATGGGATCCCTGCGATGAGATGGGATGGGATCCCTGGGATGTGATGGGATCCCTGGGATGGGATCCGAGGGATGGGATGGCATCCCTGGAATGGGATGGGATTCCTGGAATGGGATGGGATTCCTGGAATGGGATGGGATTGGATTCCCGGGATGGGTTGGTATGGGATGGGATGGGATGTGCTGGGACTGGATGGGATGGGATGGGATGGGATGGGATGGGATGGGATGGGATGGGATCCCTGGGATGGGATGGAATGGGATGGGATGGAATGGGATGGGATGGGATGGGATCCCTGGGATGGGATGGGATGGGATCCTTGGGATGGGATGGAATGGGATGGGATGGGATGGGATGGGGTGGGATCCCTCGGATGGGAGGGGATCCCTCGGATGGGATGGGATGGGATGGGATCCCTGGAATGGGATCCCTGGAATGGGATGGGATCACTGGGATGGGATGGGATGTCATCCCTGGGATGTGATGGGATCCCTGGGATGGGATCCCTGAGAGGGGATGGGATCCCTGGGAGGGGATGGGATCCCTGGGATGGGAATACTGGAATGGGATGGGATGGGATTCCTGGGATGGGATGGGATCCCTGGGATGGGATGGAATGGGATGGGAACACTGGGATTGGATGGGATCCCTGGGATGGGATGGGTTCCCTGGTATGGGATAGGATCCCTGGTATTGGATCCCTGGGTTGGGATGGGATCCCTGGGATGGGATCCCTGGGATGGGATCCCTGGGATGGGATGGGATGGCATGGGATGGGATGGCATGGGATCCCTGGGATGGGATGGGATCCCTGGTATGGGATAGGATCCCTGGTATTGGATCCCTGGGTTGGGATGGGATCCCTGGGATGGGATCCCTGGGATGGGATGGCATGGGATGGGATGGCATGGGATCCCTGGGATGGGATGGGATCCCTGGGATGGGATCCCTGCGATGGGATGGGATCCCTGCGATGGGATGGGATGGGATAGGATGGTATCCCTGGGATGGTATCCATGGGATGGGATGGAATGGGATGGGATGGGATGGGTTGCGATGGGATCCCTGGGATAAGATGGGATGGGATGGGATAGGATGGGATGCGATGGGATCCCTGGGATGGGATGGGATGTGATGGGATGGGATGGGATGCGATGGGATCCCTGGGATGAGATGGGATGGGATGGGATGCAATGGGATGGGATGGCATGGGATGGCATGGGATGGCATGGGATGGAATGGGATGGGATCCCTGGGATGAGATGGGATGCGATCCCTGGTATGGGATGGGATCCATGGGATGGGATGGGATCCCATGGATGGGATGGGATGGAATGGGATGGGATGGGATGGGGTGGGATGGGATGCGGTCTGATGGTATGGGGTGGGATGTGATAGGATGGTATCCCTGGGATGGGATGGGATGTGATGGGATGGGATGGGATCCCTGGGATTGGATGGATTCCCTGGGATGGGATCGATGGGATGGGATGTGATGGGATGGGATGGGATGGGATGGGATGGGATGGGTTGGGAACTCCGGGATGGGATGTTATGGGATCCCTGGGATGAGATGGGATGGGATCCCTGAGATGTGATGGGATCCCTGGGATGGGATCCCTGGGATGGGATGGGATCCCTTGGATGGGATGGGATGGGATTCCTGGGATGGGTTGCTATGGGATGGGATGGGATGTGATGGGATTGGATGGGATGGGATGGGATGGGATGGGATGGCATGGGATGGGATGCGATGGGATGGGATGGGCGGGGATGCGCAGGGATGGGATCCCTGGGATGGGATGGGATGGGATGGGATCCCTGGGATGGGATCCCTGGGATGGGATGGGATGGGATGGGATGGGATGGGATGGGTTGAGTTGGGATGGGATGGGATCCCTCGGATGGGAGGGGATCCCTCGTATGGGATGGGATCACTGGGATGGGATGGGATGGGATGGGATGGGATGGGATGGGATGGGATGTCATCCCTGGGATGTGATGGGATCCCTGGGATGGGATCCCTGGGAGGGGATGGGATCCCTGGGATGGGAATACTGGAATGGGATGGGATGGGATCCCTGGGATGGGATGCCTGGAATGAGATGTGATCCCTGGAATGGGATGGGATGGAATGGGATCCCTGGGATGGGATGGGATCCCTGGGATGGGATGGTATGGGATGGGATCCCTGGGATTGGATGGGTTCCATGGGAAGGGATCCCTGGGATGGGATGGCATGGGATCCCTGGGATGGGATGGGATCCCTGGGATGGGATGGGATGGGATGGGATGGGATGGGATGTGATCCCTCGGATGGGATGGAATGGGATCCCTGGAATGGGATCCCTGGAATGGGATCCCTGGAATGGGATGTGATCACTAGGATGGGATGGGTTGGGATGGGATGGGATCCCTGGGATGGGATGGAATGGGATGGGATGGGATGGGATGGGATCCCTGGGATGGGATGGGATGGGCTCCCTGGGATGGGATGGGATGGGATGGGATGGGATGGGATGGGATGTGTTGGGATGGGATGGGATGGGATGGGATGGGATGGGATGGGATGCGAAGGGATGGGATCCCTGGGATGGGATGGGATGGGATCCCTGCGATGGGATCCCTGGGATGGGATGGGATCTCTGGGATGGGATCCCTGGGATGGGATCCCTGGGATGGGATCTCTGGGATGGGATCCCTGGGATGGGATCCCTGCGATGGGATCCCTGGGATGGGATGGGATCCCTGGGATGGGATGGGATCGCTGGGATGGGATGGGGTGGGATGTGATGGGATTCCTGGAATGGGATGGGATCCATGGGATGGGATGGGGTGGGATGGGATGGGAACCCTGTGATGGGATGGGATGTGATCCCTGAGATGGGATCCCTGGGATGGGATTGGATGGGATGGGATGGAATGGGGAGGGATCGGATTGGATGGGATGGCATTCCTGGGATGGGATGGGATCCATGGGATGGGATGGGATGGGATCCCTGGGATGAGATTGAATGGGATCCCTGGGATGGGAACAGATGAAATGGGATCCCTGGCATGGGTTGGGATCCCTGGGATGGGATGGGATCCCTGGGATGGGATCCCTTGGATGGGTTACCTGGGATGGGATAGGATACGTGGGATGGGAGAGGATGGGATGGGATGGGATGCGATGGGATGGGATGGGATCCCTGGGATGGGATGGAATGGGATGGGATGGGATCCCTGGGATGGGATGGAAGGGGATGGGATGGGATGGGATGGGATGGGATGGGATGGGATGGGATGGGAGGGGATGGGATGGGATCCCTCGGATGGGATGGGATGGGATCCCTGGAATGGGATCCCTGGAATGGGATGGGATCACTGGGATGGAATGGGATGTCATCCCTGGGATGTGATGGGATCCCTGGGATGGGATCCCTGGGAGGGGATGGGATCCCTGGGATGGGAATACTGGAATGGGATGGGATGGGATTCCTGGGATGGGAATGGATGGGGTGGGATGGGATGGGATGGGAACACTGGGATGGCATGGGATCACTGGGATGGGATGGTATGGGTTGGGATCCCTGGGATTGGATGGGTTCCCTGGTATGGGATAGGATCCCTGGTATTGGATCCCTGGGTTGGGATGGGATCCCTGGGATGGGATCCCTGGGATGGGATCCCTGGGATGGGATGGCATGGGATGGGATGGCAAGGGATCCCTGGGATGGGATGGGATCCCTGGTATGGGATAGGATCCCTGGTATTGGATCCCTGCGTTGGGATAGGATCCCTGCGATGGGATGGGATCCCTGCGATGGGATGGGATGGGATGGGATGGTATCCCTGGGATGGTATCCCTGGGATGTGATGGGATGGGATGGGATGGGATCCCTGGGATGAGATGGGATGGCATGGGATGGGATGCGATGGGATCGCTGGGATGGGATGGGATGTGATGGGATGGGATGGGATGCGATGGGATCCCTGGGATGAGATGGGATGGGATGGGATGCAATGGGATGGGATGGCATGGGATGGCATGGGATGGCATGGGATGGCATGGGATGGCATGGGATGGGATCCCTGGGATGAGATGGGATGCGATCCCTGGTATGGGATGGGATCCATGGGATGGGATGGGATCCCTTGGATGGGATGGGATGGAATGGGATGGGATGGGATGGGATGGGGTGGGAAGGGATGCGGTCTGATGGTATGGGGTGGGATGTGATAGGATGGTATCCCTGGGATGGGATGGGATGTGATGGGATGGGATGGGATCCCTGGGATTGGATGGATTCCCTGGGATGGGATCGATGGGATGGGATGTGATGGGATGGGATGGGATGGGATCCCTGGGATGGGATGGGATGCCTGGGATACCTGGGCTGGGATGGGATCCCTGGGATGGTATGGGATGGGATGGGATGGGGTCCCTTGGATGTGATTGGTAGGAATGGGATGGGATGGGATGGGATGGGATGGGTTGGGAACCCTGGGATGGGATGGGATCCCAGGGATGAGATGGGATGGGATCCCTGGGATGTGATGGGATCCCTGGGATGGGATCCCTGGGATGTGATGGGATCCCTGGGATGGGATCCCTGGAATGGGATGGGATCACTAGGATGGGATGGGTTGGGATGGGATGGGATCGCTGGGATGGGATGGAATGGGATGGGATGGGATGGGATGGGATCCCTGGGATGGGATGGAATGGGATGGGATGGGATGGGATCCCTGGGATGGGATGGGATGGGATCCCTGGGATGGGATGGGATGGGATCTCTGCGATGGGATCCCTTGGATGGGATGGGATCTCTGGGATGGGATCCCTGGGATGGGATCCCTGGGATGGGATCTCTGGGATGGGATCCCTGCGATGGGATCCCTGCGATGGGATCCCTGGGATGGGATGGGATCGCTGGGATGGGATGGGGTGGGATGTGATGGGATTCCTGGAATGGGATGGGATCCATGGGATGGGATGGGATCCATGGGATGGGATGGGGTGGGATGGGATGGGAACCCTGTGATGGGATGGGATGTGATCCCTGAGATGGGATCCCTGGGATGGGATTGGATGGGATTGGATGGGATGGGACGGAATGGGGAGGGATCGGATTGGATGGGATGGCATTCCTGGGATGGGATGGGATCCATGGGATGGGATGGGATGGGATGGGATCCCTGGGATGGGATTGAATGGGATCCCTGGGATGGGAACAGATGAAATGGGATCCCTGGCATGGGTTGGGATCCCTGGGATGGGATGGGATCCCTGGGATGGGATCCCTTGGATGGGTTACCTGGGATGGGATAGGATACGTGGGATGGGAGAGGATGGGATGGGATGGGATGCGATGGGATGGGATGGGATCCCTGGGATGGGATGGAATGGGATGGGATGGGATCCCTGGGATGGGATGGAAGGGGATGGGATGGGATGGGATGGGATGGGATGGGATGGGATGGGATGGGATGGGATGGGATGGGATGGGAGGGGATGGGATGGGATCCCTCGGATGGGAGGGGATCCCTCGGATGGGATGGGATGGGATCCCTGGAATGGGATCCCTGGAATGGGATGGGATCACTGGGATGGGATGGGATGTCATCCCTGGGATGTGATGGGATCCCTGGGATGGGATCCCTGGGAGGGGATGGGATCCCTGGGATGGGAATACTGGAATGGGATGGGATGGGATCCCTGGGATGGGATCCCTGGGAGGGGATGGGATCCCTGGGATGGGAATACTGGAATGGGATGGGATGGGATTCCTGGGATGGGAATGGATGGGGTGGGATGGGATGGGATGGGAACACTGGGATGGCATGGGATCACTGGGATGGGATGGTATGGGTTTGGATCCCTGGGATTGGATGGGTTCCCTGGTATGGGATAGGATCCCTGGTATTGGATCCCTGGGTTGGGATGGGATCCCTGGGATGGGATAGGATCCCTGGTATTGGATCCCTGCGTTGGGATGGGATCCCTGGGATGGGATCCTTGGGATGGGATGGCATGGGATGGGATGGCAGGGGATCCCTGGGATGGGATGGGATCCCTGGGATGGGATCCCTGCGATGGGATGGGATCCCTGCGATGGGATGGGATGGGATGGGATGGTATCCCTGGGATGGTATCCCTGGGATGTGATGGGATGGGATGGGATGGGATCCCTGGGATGAGATGGGATGGCATGGGATGGGATGCGATGGGATCCCTGGGATGAGATGGGATGGGATGCAATGGGATGGGATGGCATGGGATGGCATGGGATGGCATAGGATGGCATGGGATGGCATGGGATGGGATCCCTGGGATGAGATGGGATGCGATCCCTGGTATGGGATGGGATCCATGGGATGGGATGGGATCCCTTGGATGGGATGGGATGGAATGGGATGGGATGGGATGGGATGGGGTGGGATGTGATAGGATGGTATCCCTGGGATGGGATGGGATGTGATGGGATGGGATGGGATCCCTGGGATTGGATGGATTCCCTGGGATGGGATCGATGGGATGGGATGTGATGGGATGGGATGGGTTTGGATCCCTGGGATGGGATGGGATGCCTGGGATCCCTGGGCTGGGATGGGATCCCTGGGATGGTATGGGATGGGATGGGATGGGATCCCTTGGATGTGATTGGTAGGAATGGGATGGGATGGGATGGGATGGGATGGGATGGGTTGGGAACCCTGGGATGGGATGGGATGGGATCCCTGGGATGAGATGGGATGGGATCCCTGGGATGTGATGGGATCCCTGGGATGGGATCCCTGGGTTGTGATGGGATCCCTGGGATGGGATCCCTGGGATGGGATGGGATCCCTGGGATGGGATGGGATGGGATTCCTGGGATGGGTTGGTATGGGATGGGATGGGATCCCTGGGATGGGATGGGTTGGGATGGGATGGGATCCCTGGGATGGGATGGAATGGGATGGGATGGGATCCCTGGGATGGGATGGGATGGGATGGGATGGGATACCTGGGATGGGATGGAATGGGATGGGATGGGATCCCTGGGAGGGGATGGGATGGGATGGGATGGGATGGGATGGGATGGGATGAGTTGGGATGGGATGGGATCCCTCGGATGGGAGGGGATACCGCGTATGGGATGGGATCACTGGGATGGGATGGGATGTGATCCCTGGGATGTGATGGGATCCCTGGGATGGGTTGGGATCCCTGGGATGGGATGGGATCCCTGGGATGGGATCCCTTGGATGGGTTACATGGGATGGGATAGGATACGTGGGATGGGAGAGGATGGGATGGGATGGGATGGGATGGGATGGGATGGGATGGGATGGGATGGGATGGGATGGGATGGGATCGGATGGGATCGGATGGGATGGGATGGGATGCGATGGGATGGGATGGGATTGGTTGCGATGGGATCCCTGGGATGGGATGGGATGTGGTGGGATCCCTGGGATGGGATGGGATGGCATGGGATGGGATCCCTGGGATGAGATGGGATGGGATCCCTGGGGTGTGATGGGATTCCTGGAATGGGATGGGATTCCTGGAATGGGATGGGATTCCTGGAATGGGATGGGATGGGATGGGATGGGAGATGATCACTGGGATGGGATAGGATCGCTGGGATTGGATCCCTGGGTGGCGATGGGATCCCTGGGATGGGATGGGATGGGATGGGATGGGATGGGATGGGATGGGATGGGATGGGATGGGATGGGATGGAATGGGATGGGATGGAATGGGATGGGCTGGGATAGATGG
>NC_142282.1:69830188-69842688 GCF_052056855.1 Sturnus vulgaris
GGATGGGATGGGATGGGATGGGATGGGATGGGATGGAATGGGATGGGATGGAATGGGATGGGCTGGGATAGAATGGGGTGGGATGGGATTGGATGGGATGGGATGGGATGGAATGGGGTGGGATGGGATTGGATGGGATGGGCTGTGATGGGATGGGATAGAATGGGATGGGATCCCTGCGATGAGATGGGATGGGATCCCTGGGATGTGATGGGATCCCTGGGATGGGATCCGAGGGATGGGATGGGATCCCTGGAATGGGATGGGATTCCTGGAATGGGATGGGATTCCTGGAATGGGATGGGATGGGATTCCCGGGATGGGTTGGTATGGGATGGGATGGGATGTGCTGGGACTGGATGGGATGGGATGGGATGGGATGGGATGGGATGGGATGGGATGGGATGGGATGGGATGGCATGGCATGGGATGGGATGCGATGGGATGGGATGGGATCCCTGGGATGGGATGGAATGGGATGGGATGGAATGGGATGGGATGGGATCCCTGGGATGGGATGGGATGGGATCCTTGGGATGGGATGGAATGGGATGGGATGGGATGGGATGGGATGGGATCCCTCGGATGGGAGGGGATCCCTCGGATGGGAGGGGATCCCTCGGATGGGATGGGATGGGATGGGATCCCTGGAATGGGATCCCTGGAATGGGATGGGATCACTGGGATGGGATGGGATGGGATGGGATGTCATCCCTGGGATGTGATGGGATCCCTGGGATGGGATCCCTGGGAGGGGATGGGATCCCTGGGATGGGAATACTGGAATGGGATGGGATGGGATTCCTGGGATGGGAATGGATGGGGTGGGATGGGATGGGATGGGATGGGAACACTGGGATTGGATGGGATCCCTGGGATGGGATGGGTTCCCTGGTATGGATAGGATCCCTGGTATTGGATCCCTGGGTTGGGATGGGATCCCTGGGATGGGATCCCTGGGATGGGATCCCTGGGATGGGATGGGATGGCATGGGATGGGATGGCATGGGATCCCTGGGATGGGATGGGATCCCTGGTATGGGATAGGATCCCTGGTATTGGATCCCTGGGTTGGGATGGGATCCCTGGGATGGGATCCCTGGGATGGGATGGCATGGGATGGGATGGCATGGGATCCCTGGGATGGGATGGGATCCCTGGGATGGGATCCCTGCGATGGGATGGGATCCCTGCGATGGGATGGGATGGGATAGGATGGTATCCCTGGGATGGTATCCATGGGATGGGATGGAATGGGATGGGATGGGATGGGATGGGATGGGTTGCGATGGGATCCCTGGGATGAGATGGGATGGGATGGGATAGGATGGGATGCGATGGGATCCCTGGGATGAGATGGGATGGGATGGGATGCAATGGGATGGGATGGCATGGGATGGAATGGGATGGGATCCCTGGGATGAGATGGGATGCGATCCCTGGTATGGGATGGGATCCATGGGATGGGATGGGATCCCTTGGATGGGATGGGATGGAATGGGATGGGATGGGATGGGATGGGATGGGGTGGGATGGGATGTGGTCTGATGGTATGGGGTGGGATGTGATAGGATGGTATCCCTGGGATGGGATGGGATGTGATGGGATGGGATCCCTGGGATTGGATGGATTCCCTGGGATGGGATCGATGGAATGGATGTGATGGGATGGGATGGGATGGGATGGGATGGGATGGGTTGGGAACTCTGGGATGGGATGTTATGGGATCCCTGGGATGAGATGGGATGGGATCCCTGGGATGTGATGGGATCCCTGGGATGGGATCCCTGGGATGGGATGGGATCCCTTGGATGGGATGGGATGGGATTCCTGGGATGGGATGGCATGGGATGGGATGCGATGGGATGGGATGGGCGGGGATGCGCAGGGATGGGATCCCTGGGATGGGATGGGATGGGATGGGACGGGATCCCTGGGATGGGATGGGATGGGATGGGATGGGATGGGATGGGATGGGTTGAGTTGGGATGGGATGGGATCCCTCGGATGGGAGGGGATCCCTCGTATGGGATGGGATCACTGGGATGGGATGGGATGGGATGCCATCCCTGGGATGTGATGGGATCCCTGGGATGGGATCCCTGGGAGGGGATGGGATCCCTGGGAGGGGATGGGATCCCTGGGATGGGAATACTGGAATGGGATGGGATGGGATCCCTGGGATGGGATGCCTGGAATGAGATGTGATCCCTGGAATGGGATGGGATGGGATGGGATCCCTGGGATGGGATGGGATCCCTGGGATGGGATGGTATGGGATGGGATGGGATCCCTGGGATTGGATGGGTTACATGGGAAGGGATCCCTGGGATGGGATGGGTTCCCTGGGATGGGATGGGATCCCTGGGATGGGATAAGATCCCTGGTATTGGATCCCTGGGATGGGATGGGATCCCTGGGATGGGATCCCTGGGATGGGATGGGATGGGATGGGATGGAATGGGCTGGGATGGGATTGGTTGGGATGGGATGCGATCCTTGGGATGGGATGGGATGGGATGGGATGGGATGGGATGGGATGGGATGGGATGGGAAGGGATGGGATGGCATTCCTGGGATGCGATGGGAAGGGATGGGATGGCATTCCTGGGATGGGATGGGATCCATGGGATGGGATGGGTTGGGATGGGATGGGATCCCTGGGATGGGATTGAATGGGATCCCTGGGATGGGAACAGATGAAATGGGATCCCTGGGATGGGTTGGGATCCCTGGGATGGGATGGGATCCCTGGGATGGGATCCCTTGGATGGGTTACCTGGGATGGGATAGGATACGTGGGATGGGAGAGGATGGGATGGGATGGGATGGGATGGGATGGGATGGGATGGGATGGGATGGGATGGGATGGAATGGGATGGGATGGGATGGGATCGGATGGGATGGAATGGGATGGGATGGGATCGGATGGGATGGAATCGGATGGGATCGGATGGGATGGGATGGGATGGGATGGGTTGCGATGTGATCCCTGGGATGGGATGGGATGTGGTGGGATCCCTGGGATGGGATGGGATGGCATGGGATGGGATCCCTGGGATGAGATGGGATGGGATCCCTGGGCTGTGATGGGATTCCTGGAATGGGATGGGATTCCTGGAATGGGATGGGATTCCTGGGATGGGATGGGATGGGATGGGAGATGATCACTGGGATGGGATAGGATCGCTGGGATTGGATCCCTGGGTGGCGATGGGATCCCTGGGATGGGATGGGATGGGATGGAATGTGGTGGGATGGGCTGTGATGGGATGGGATGGAATGGGATGGGATGGAATGGGATGGGATCCCTGGGATGAGATGGGATGGGTTCCCTGGGATGTGATGGGATCCCTGGGATGGGATCCGAGGGATGGGATGGGATCCCTGGAATGGGATGGGATTCCTGGAATGGGATGGGATTCCTGGAATGGGATGGGATGGGATTCCCGGGATGGGTTGGTATGGGATGTGATGGGATGTGATGGGATTGGATGGGATGGGATGGGATGGGATGGGATGGGATGGGATGGGATGGGATGGGATGGGATGGGATGGGATGCGATGGGATGGCATGGGATGGGATGCGATGGGATCCCTCGGATGGGAGGGGATCCCTCGGATGGGATGGGATGGGATGGGATCCCTGGAATGGGATCCCTGGAATGGGATGGGGTCACTGGGATGGGATGGGATGGGATGTCATCCCTGGGATGTGATGGGATCCCTGGGATGGGAGCCCTGGGAGGGGATGGGATCCCTGGGATGGGAATACTGGAATGGGATGGGATGGGATTCCTGGGATGGGAATGGATGGGGTGGGATGGGATGGGATGGGAACACTGGGATGGCATGGGATCACTGGGATGGGATGGTATGGGTTGGGATCCCTGGGATTGGATGGGTTCCCTGGTATGGGATAGGATCCCTGGTATTGGATCCCTGGGTTGGGATGGGATCCCTGGGATGGGATCCCTGGGATGGGATCCCTGGGATGGGATGGCATGGGATGGGATGGCAAGGGATCCCTGGGATGGGATGGGATCCCTGGTATGGGATAGGATCCCTGGTATTGGATCCCTGCGTTGGGATGGGATCCCTGGGATGGGATCCTTGGGATGGGATGGCATGGGATGGGATGGCAGGGGATCCCTGGGATGGGATGGGATCCCTGCGATGGGATGGGATCCCTGCGATGGGATGGGATGGGATGGGATGGGATGGGATGGGATGGGATGGTATCCCTGGGATGGTATCCCTGGGATGGGATGGGATGGGATGGGATGGGATGGGATGGGATGGGATGGGATGGGATGGCATGGGATGGCATGGGATGGCATGGGATGGGATCCCTGGGATGAGATGGGATGCGATCCCTGGTATGGGATGGGATCCATGGGATGGGATGGGATCCCTTGGATGGGATGGGATGGAATGGGATGGGATGGGATGGGATGGGATGGGATGGGATGGGGTGGGATGGGATGTGGTCTGATGGTATGGGGTGGGATGTGATAGGATGGTATCCCTGGGATGGGATGGGATGTGATGGGATGGGATCCCTGGGATTGGATGGATTCCCTGGGATGGGATCGATGGGATGGGATGTGATGGGATGGGATGGGATCCCTGGGATGGGATGGGATGCCTGGGATCCCTGGGCTGGGATGGGATCCCTGGGATGGTATGGGATGGGATGGGATGGGATGGGATGGGGTGGGATGGGATGTGGTCTGATGGTATGGGGTGGGATGTGATAGGATGGTATCCCTGGGATGGGATGGGATGTGATGGGATGGGATCCCTGGGATTGGATGGATTCCCTGGGATGGGATCGATGGGATGGGATGTGATGGGATGGGATGGGATCCCTGGGATGGGATGGGATGCCTGGGATCCCTGGGCTGGGATGGGATCCCTGGGATGGTATGGGATGGGATGGGATGGGATGGGATCCCTTGGATGTGATTGGTAGGAATGGGATGGGATGGGATGGGATGGGATGGGATGGGATGGGATGGGTTGGGAACCCTGGGATGGGATGTTATGGGATCCCTGGGATGAGATGGGATGGGATCCCTGGGATGTGATGGGATCCCTGGGATGGGATCCCTGGGATGGGATGGGATCCCTGGGATGGGATCCCTGGGATGGGATGGGATGGGATTCCTGGGATGGGTTGGTATGGGATGGGATGGGATGTGATGGGATTGGATGGGATGGGATGGGATGGGATGGGATGGGATGGCATGGGATGGGATGCGATGGGATGGGATGGGATGGGCGGGGATGCGCAGGGATGGGATCCCTGGGATGGGATGGGATGGGATGGGATGGGATCCCTGGGATGGGATGGGATGGGATGGGATGGGTTGAGTTGGGATGGGATGGGATCCCTCGGATGGGAGGGGATCCCTCGTATGGGATGGGATCACTGGGATGGGATTACTGGAATGGGATGGGATGTCATCCCTGGGATGTGATGGGATCCCTGGGATGGGATCCCTGGGAGGGGATGGGATCCCTGGGATGGGAATACTGGAATGGGATGGGATGGGATCCCTGGGATGGGATGCCTGGAATGAGATGTGATCCCTGGAATGGGATGGGATGGGATGGGATCCCTGGGATGGGATGGGATCCCTGGGATGGGATGGTATGGGATGGGATGGGATCCCTGGGATTGGATGGGTTCCATGGGAAGGGATCCCTGGGATGGGATGGCATGGGATCCCTGGGATGGGATGGGATCCCTGGGATGGGATGGGATGGGATGGGATGTGATCCCTCGGATGGGATGGAATGGGATCCCTGGAATGGGATCCCTGGAATGGGATCCCTGGAATGGGATGGGATCACTAGGATGGGATGGGTTGGGATGGGATGGGATCCCTGGGATGGGATGGAATGGGATGGGATGGGATGGGATCCCTGGGATGGGATGGAATGGGATGGGATGGGATGGGATCTCTGGATGGGATGGGATGGGATCCCTGGGATGGGATGGGATGGGATGGGATGTGTTGGGATGGGATGGGATGGGATGGGATGGGATGGGATGGGATGGGATGCGAAGGGATGGGATCCCTGGGATGGGATGGGATGGGATCCCTGCGATGGGATCCCTGGGATGGGATGGGATCTCTGGGATGGGATCCCTGGGATGGGATCCCTGGGATGGGATGGGATCTCTGGGATGGGATCCCTGGGATGGGATCCCTGCGATGGGATCCCTGGGATGGGATGGGATCGCTGGGATGGGATGGGGTGGGATGTGATGGGATTCCTGGAATGGGATGGGATCCATGGGATGGGATGGGGTGGGATGGGATGGGAACCCTGTGATGGGATGGGATGTGATCCCTGAGATGGGATCCCTGGGATGGGATTGGATGGGATTGGATGGGATGGGATGGAATGGGGAGGGATCGGATTGGATGGGATGGCATTCCTGGGATGGGATGGGATCCATGGGATGGGATGGGATGGGATCCCTGGGATGGGATCCCTTGGATGGGTTACCTGGGATGGGATAGGATACGTGGGATGGGAGAGGATGGGATGGGATGGGATGCGATGGGATGGGATGGGATCCCTGGGATGGGATGGAATGGGATGGGATGGGATCCCTGGGATGGGATGGAAGGGGATGGGATGGGATGGGATGGGATGGGATGGGATGGGATGGGATGGGAGGGGATGGGATCCCTCGGATGGGAGGGGATCCCGCGTATGGGATGGGATCACTGGGATGGGATGGGATGTGATCCCTGGGATGTGATGGGATCCCTGGGATGGGTTGGGATCCCTGGGATGGGATGGGATCCCTGGGATGGGATCCCTTGGGTGGGTTACATGGGATGGGATAGGATACGTGGGATGGGAGAGGATGGGATGGGATGGGATGGGATGGGATGGGATGGGATGGGATGGGATCGGATGGGATCGGATGGGATCGGATGGGATCGGATGGGATGCCATGGGATGGGATGGGATTGGTTGCGATGGGATCCCTGGGATGGGATGGGATGTGGTGGGATCCCTGGGATGGGATGGGATGGCATGGGATGGGATCCCTGGGATGAGATGGGATGGGATCCCTGGGGTGTGATGGGATTCCTGGAATGGGATGGGATTCCTGGAATGGGATGGGATTCCTGGAATGGGATGGGATGGGATGGGATGGGATGGGAGATGATCACTGGGATGGGATAGGATCGCTGGGATTGGATCCCTGGGTGGCGATGGGATCCCTGGGATGGGATGGGATGGGATGGGATGGGATGGGATGGGATGGGATGGGATGGGATGGGATGGGATGGAATGGGATGGGATGGAATGGGATGGGCTGGGATAGATGGGTTGCGATGGGATACCTGGGATGGGATGGGATGGGATGGGATGGGATGGGATGGGATGGGATGGAATGGGGTGGGATGGGATTGGATGGGATGGGCTGTGATGGGATGGGATAGAATGGGATGGGAACCCTGCGATGAGATGGGATGGGATCCCTGGGATGTGATGGGATCCCTGGGATGGGATCCGAGGGATGGGATGGGATCCCTGGCATGGGATGGGATTCCTGGAATGGGATGGGATTCCTGGAATGGGATGGGATGGGATTCCCGGGATGGGTTGGTATGGGATGGGATGGGATGTGCTGGGACTGGATGGGATGGGATGGGATGGGATGGGATGGGATGGGATGGGATGGCATGGGATGGGATGCGATGGGATGGGATGGGATCCCTGGGATGGGATGGAATGGGATGGGATGGAATGGGATGGGATGGGATCCCTGGGATGGGATGGGATGGGATCCTTGGGATGGGATGGAATGGGATGGGATGGGATGGGATGGGATGGGATCCCTCGGATGGGAGGGGATCCCTCGGATGGGAGGGGATCCCTCGGATGGGATGGGATGGGATGGGATCCCTGGAATGGGATCCCTGGAATGGGATGGGATCACTGGGATGGGATGGGATGGGATGTCATCCCTGGGATGTGATGGGATCCCTGGGATGGGATCCCTGGGAGGGGATGGGATCCCTGGGATGGGAATACTGGAATGGGATGGGATGGGATTCCTGGGATGGGAATGGATGGGGTGGGATGGGATGGGATGGGATGGGAACACTGGGATTGGATGGGATCCCTGGGATGGGATGGGTTCCCTGGTATGGGATAGGATCCCTGGTATTGGATCCCTGGGTTGGGATGGGATCCCTGGGATGGGATCCCTGGGATGGGATCCCTGGGATGGGATGGGATGGCATGGGATGGGATGGCATGGGATCCCTGGGATGGGATGGGATCCCTGGTATGGGATAGGATCCCTTGTATTGGATCCCTGGGTTGGGATGGGATCCCTGGGATGGGATCCCTGGGATGGGATGGCATGGGATGGGATGGCATGGGATCCCTGGGATGGGATGGGATCCCTACGATGGGATGGGATCCCTGCGATGGGATGGGATCCCTGCGATGGGATGGGATGGGATAGGATGGTATCCCTGGGATGGTATCCATGGGATGGGATGGAATGGGATGGGATGGGATGGGATGGGATGGGATGGGATGGGATGGGATGGGATGGGTTGCGATGGGATCCCTGGGATGAGATGGGATGGGATGGGATAGGATGGGATGCGATGGGATCCCTGGGATGGGATGGGATGTGATGGGATGGGATGCGATGGGATCCCTGGGATGAGATGGGATGGGATGGGATGCAATGGGATGGGATGGCATGGGATGGAATGGGATGGGATCCCTGGGATGAGATGGGATGCGATCCCTGGTATGGGATGGGATCCATGGGATGGGATGGGATCCCTTGGATGGGATGGGATGGAATGGGATGGGATGGGATGGGATGGGATGGGATGGGGTGGGATGGGATGTGGTCTGATGGTATGGGGTGGGATGTGATAGGATGGTATCCCTGGGATGGGATGGGATGTGATGGGATGGGATGGGATCCCAGGGATTGGATGGATTCCCTGGGATGGGATCAATGGAATGGATGTGATGGGATGGGATGGGATGGGATGGGATGGGATGGGTTGGGAACTCTGGGATGGGATGTTATGGGATCCCTGGGATGAGATGGGATGGGATCCCTGGGATGTGATGGGATCCCTGGGATGGGATCCCTGGGATGGGATGGGATCCCTTGGATGGGATGGGATGGGATTCCTGGGATGGGTTGGTATGGGATGGGATGGGATGTGATGGGATTGGATGGGATGGGATGGGATGGGATGGCATGGGATGGGATGCGATGGGATGGGATGGGCGGGGATGCGCAGGGATGGGATCCCTGGGATGGGATGGGATGGGATGGGACGGGATCCCTGGGATGGGATGGGATGGGATGGGATGGGTTGAGTTGGGATGGGATGGGATCCCTCGGATGGGAGGGGATCCCTCGTATGGGATGGGATCACTGGGATGGGATGGGATGTGATGGGATCCCTGGGATGGGATCCCTGGGAGGGGATGGGATCCCTGGGAGGGGATGGGATCCCTGGGATGGGAATACTGGAATGGGATGGGATGGGATCCCTGGGATGGGATGCCTGGAATGAGATGTGATCCCTGGAATGGGATGGGATGGGATGGGATCCCTGGGATGGGATGGGATCCCTGGGATGGGATGGTATGGGATGGGATGGGATCCCTGGGATTGGATGGGTTACATGGGAAGGGATCCCTGGGATGGGATGGGATGGGTTCCCTGGGATGGGATGGGATCCCTGGTATGGGATAGGATCCCTGGTATTGGATCCCTGGGATGGGATGGGATCCCTGGGATGGGATCCCTGGGATGGGATGGGATGGAATGGGCTGGGATGGGATTGGTTGGGATGGGATGCGATCCTTGGGATGGGATGGGATGGGATGGGATGGGATGGGAAGGGATGGGATGGCATTCCTGGGATGGGATGGGAAGGGATGGGATGGCATTCCTGGGATGGGATGGGATCCATGGGATGGGATGGGTTGGGATGGGATGGGATCCCTGGGATGGGATTGAATGGGATCCCTGGGATGGGAACAGATGAAATGGGATCCCTGGGATGGGTTGGGATCCCTGGGATGGGATGGGATCCCTGGGATGGGATGGGATCCCTTGGATGGGTTACCTGGGATGGGATAGGATACGTGGGATGGGAGAGGATGGGATGGGATGGGATGGGATGGGATGGGATGGGATGGGATGGGATGGGATGGGATGGGATGGGATGGGATGGAATGGGATGGGATGGGATCGGATGGGATGGAATGGGATGGGATGGGATCGGATGGGATGGAATCGGATGGGATCGGATGGGATGGGATGGGATGGGATGGGATGGGTTGCGATGGGATCCCTGGGATGGGATGGGATGTGGTGGGATCCCTGGGATGGGATGGGATGGCATGGGATGGGATCCCTGGGATGAGATGGGATGGGATCCCTGGGGTGTGATGGGATTCCTGGAATGGGATGGGATTCCTGGGATGGGATGGGATGGGATGGGATGGGATGGGAGATGATCACTGGGATGGGATAGGATCGCTGGGATTGGATCCCTGGGTGGCGATGGGATCCCTGGGATGGGATGGGATGGGATGGAATGTGGTGGGATGGGCTGTGATGGGATGGGATGGAATGGGATGGGATGGAATGGGATGGGATCCCTGGGATGAGATGGGATGGGATCCCTGGGATGTGATGGGATCCCTGGGATGGGATCCGAGGGATGGGATGGGATCCCTGGAATGGGATGGGATTCCTGGAATGGGATGGGATGGGATTCCCGGGATGGGTTGGTATGGGATGTGATGGGATGTGATGGGATTGGATGGGATGGGATGGGATGGGATGGGATGGGATGGGATGGGATGGGATGCGATGGGATGGCATGGGATGGGATGCGATGGGATGGGATCCCTGGGATGGGATGGAATGGGATGGGATGGGATCCCTGGGATGGGATGGGATGGGATCCCTGGGATGGGATGGAATGGGATGGGATGGGATGGGATGGGATGGGATGGGATGGGATGGGAGGGGATGGGATGGGATCCCTCGGATGGGAGGGGATCCCTCGGATGGGATGGGATGGGATGGGATCCCTGGAATGGGATCCCTGGAATGGGATGGGGTCACTGGGATGGGATGGGATGGGATGTCATCCCTGGGATGTGATGGGATCCCTGGGATGGGAGCCCTGGGAGGGGATGGGATCCCTGGGATGGGAATACTGGAATGGGATGGGATGGGATTCCTGGGATGGGAATGGATGGGGTGGGATGGGATGGGATGGGAACACTGGGATGGCATGGGATCACTGGGATGGGATGGTATGGGTTGGGATCCCTGGGATTGGATGGGTTCCCTGGTATGGGATAGGATCCCTGGTATTGGATCCCTGGGTTGGGATGGGATCCCTGGGATGGGATCCCTGGGATGGGATCCCTGGGATGGGATGGCATGGGATGGGATGGCAAGGGATCCCTGGGATGGGATGGGATACCTGGTATGGGATAGGATCCCTGGTATTGGATCCCTGCGTTGGGATGGGATCCCTGGAATGGGATCCTTGGGATGGGATGGCATGGGATGGGATGGCAGGGGATCCCTGGGATGGGATGGGATCCCTGGGATGGGATCCCTGCGATGGGATGGGATGCCTGCGATGGGATGGGATGGGATGGGATGGTATCCCTGGGATGGTATCCCTGGGATGGGATGGGATGGGATGGGATGGGATGGGATGGGATGGGATGGGATGGGATGGCATGGGATGGCATGGGATGGCATGGGATGGCATGGGATGGGATCCCTGGGATGAGATGGGATGCGATCCCTGGTATGGGATGGGATCCATGGGATGGGATGGGATCCCTTGGATGGGATGGAATGGAATGGGATGGGATGGGGTCTGATGGTATGGGGTGGGATGTGATAGGATGGGATCCCTGGGATGGGATGGGATGGCATGGGATGGGATGGGATCCCTGGGATTGGATGGATTCCCTGGGATGGGATCGATGGGACGGGATGTGATGGGATGGGATGGGATCCCTGGGATGGGATGGGATGCCTGGGATCGCTGGGCTGGGATGGGATCCCTGGGATGGTATGGGATGGGATGGGATGGGATGGGATCCCTTGGATGTGATTGGTAGGAATGGGATGGGATGGGATGGGATGGGATGGGATGGGATGGGATGGGATGGGATGGGTTGGGAACCCTGGGATGGGATGTTATGGGATCCCTGGGATGAGATTGGATGGGATCCCTGGGATGTGATGGGATGCCTGGGATCCCTGGGCTGGGATTCGATCCCTGGGATGGTATGGGATGGGATGGGATGGGATCCCTTGGATGTGATTGGTAGGAATGGGATGGGATGGGATGGGATGGGTTGGGAACCCTGGGATGGGATGGGATGGGATCCCTGGGATGAGATGGGATGGGATCCCTGGGATGTGATGGGAT